>NW_005356042.1:8970826-9016487 GCF_000412655.1 Myotis brandtii
ATCAATGAGAGAGAAACATTGATCAGCTGCCTCCTGCACACTCCCCACTGGGGATGTGCCCGCAACCAAGGTACATGCCCTTGACCGGAATCGAACCTGGAACCCTTCAGTCCGCAGGCTGACGCTCTATCCGCTGAGCCAAACCGGTTAGGGCCCACGAGCTGTTTTTGACCAGCACATGATTTAGTTCAAACTCTGGAAACAGACAACTTGTACTCAAATCTCTGCTTCCCATTTACTAGCTGTGCAAGTCTGAGTTACTTAACCTCTCAGCTGTGTTTTCTTATCTGTAATCTGGGGATAACAACAGGAACTCACAGGGAAATGATGATTGGATGAGCTGCTGCAAGCAAAGTGACTAGCACAGTCTCCCTGCCCCCTGCCCCCCACACAAGCACGCAGTACATCTTAGCATTATTATCATTTGAAATGTGTTTCCTTCAGATCCTAAAATATGCATCTACTCTCTGCAAGGCCACACCATTTACAAATAAGTTTCATTCTAATGTACATAAAAGCAGAATTCTAGAGCCCAGGGGAATTGTAGAAATCCTCCAGCACAGTTTTTCTCTCACTTTTCTCCAGCCTGGGGATCTTGTTCCCTGCAGATTCTGATTCAGGGGTGAGGCCTGAGACCCTGCATTTCTTATAATGATGGGGAAGCTGCTGGTGCAGAGATCATGCTCTGAGAAGACTAATATCCTCTAAACGGGGCCCAGAACTTGTGGTGACTACTGCAAGACCACTCAGCTAGTAAAAAAAAAGACTCATATCTACACTTCAGGTTTTGTTAAAATATTTAACATGTTGTCACATTAAAATTGCTTTTCTATGTCTATGATGACATAAGACACGATACTGAGAGTAATACTCTTGTACTTAATAGTCTATTTGAATGGCGTGGGGAGAGGGCCTGCAGCTCCCGAAGTGAACATGCCTCCCTCCCTCACTATGCCGGTGCCTCCTGCCCTCAGAGCGCAAAGGGCCTGGCATTTCAGCTGAGGCTGCAAGGGCACTTGGAGAAGAGCTGCGTTAACGCACAGGTTTATAAATTGACTTTACTACTTAATACATAATCTTTGGGCAAGATATTTAACCTTCTTGATTCCCAGTCTCCACTACTGGGGAAAGGGGACTGTGAAAGCACACACCTGACCGTGTTGTGTGAGGACTAAGTCACATGCTGTTGTAGAGACTTCACATGTTGCTTCATACAGATCCAGCACTCGGTCCACTCTGGCTACTGTGATAAAGACTCCCAATGCTCATGCATAGTCAGGTCTCCTCTGTTCTGAGCATGTGGAGAATTACACCTTCCTGTTCCCTTTGCAATCAGATGGGGCCATGTCATTATTATAGTCAATGGGTTACAGTAAGAAGTGACGTCATTCATTTTTCAGGACAGAGCTTTTACTTGTCAATGCAGAATCCAGAATGTCTTTCTTTGCCATTGAGAACTCACATGTTTGTGCTCCATGGTATCATGGGGCATGACTTCATGGAACAGTGCCCCTCTAACCAATATTGGTTATATAGCATGAGCAATAATTAAACTTTTGCTGTTTATGCCATTAATATTTATAGGGCTGTTTATTACTGCAGTATAACCCAACCTGATTCACATCCTGTTGCCTAAGGCAACTCTCTGCTGAACTCGGCCTTTCGATTTGGATTTACAAGGCAGAGCTCCTGATGTACAACCTCTCACTGATAAATAGAAATACTTTGGCCATTCCCTCCAAAATAATTGAAGATCAATTTATCTCGGGTGTCTCATCTTCATCCAATCCCACCAACCTTTTCCTTTCTGAGCCAACTTGCTACCAAGATTTCCTTTTGATAAAGTAGATTATATAAGTCATGTTTGCTCTTCTAAAACAAATTCTCCTTCTAAAACAGCTTTTACAACCAAGATACTCTTTTAAAATACTGCACCAAGGCTATTAAAAAGAATGTAAACTACAGATCATAAAAATGTCAACAGTGAAACACTCATTTCCGTGCAAGCTGTGAAATAAAATCAATATATGTTAACCTATTCTTTAAGAACAAAGGAAGAAAGAGGGAAATTTCAATATCCTTTTGTTACTATTTAACCCAAATTCATGGATATGCATTTCCTTATAACTAGAAAGGATCCCAAAGGTCATTATATCAAACACCCTCAAACTATATAAAATGTATAGTACTTCATGTCAAAGTATTTATAAGGACAAAGATCACATTTATTTCTAATGATACATTTTTAAAGGATAGTTAATGATTTTACAGTTTTCCAGAAGCTAAGAAAGCTGAGATTTGTTGCTGCAAGAGCAGAATTTCTTAATAAGCATGCCAAGAAGAAAGAGGATTCCAGAACAGTTAGTGTGATATTTTAGGTTATAGCAATTTTTCCATCCAGAGAAGCACCAAGTACCTTGGATAAAAAGAGAAGTTATCCTTAAAGATTTGGGAATTTTTTCTTCTTTTCTTACTTTTATTTCCTTATCTAGTTCCTGTCTACCTCACCTGTATCTCAAGAGAGAGACCAAGAATCAACATTTATTTCAAAAGCTCTGTTTTCCTCTAAAAGACAACTGCTTGCTCCTGGGAGTGACAGAACCCAGTGTGTTCAAACTGAAGCCTCAGGAGACAGGAGGCCCGGCCCTGCCATGCTGACCAGGATTACCACTGGGTTGGGGTCAGAGTGAGCATGTGGATTTGGGGAGAGCTGATAAGGATGAGGACGACCCCAAGTTAGTGGTGCTGGAGGAGGTGGTGAGAGTGTTTCTGAGAGGCAGAACAGCTTCATGGCTAAAACAGCCTCTTCCTTGGTTTGAATCCTGGCTCTGAACTTCCTAGATAGGTGGCCTTGGACAGTGAGTGAACCTCTTCATGCCTCAGTTCCTTATCTTCAAAATAAGCATGATACTAATGGCCTCTACCCTAGACAGTTGTCACATTGATTACTAGTGTGCTAGTACTTGTAAAGCAAATAAAACAGTACCCAGAGTATACTAGGTGCTACATCTACAGAGTTTCTTTAAAAGAAAATAATGGTGTTGCCAAAGAGATATGATCACATTTACAAAGATATTTATAAATCAGAAATCTGAAACACACCTTCAGCTTCACAGTTCCACTAGAGAACCACATGGGTGAGTTGAAGCCAGAGTTGGAATCTAATAAATACAAGTGGCCTTATCTGAATGAGGTCCAGACTCCTGATTACCCCTCCAATGGAAGAAGCACATTAATACAAATAATTCAAGGTCTGTGATTATGAAATCACTTCATTTAATGTTTTATAGGATAATTTAAAGACATGCCTTTGGGATTCTGAGAATCTACCTTAAATTAATGCAGTAATTGCTCCTTATTGTTGAGCACTTGGACACTGAATTGAGAAGCATGGGAAATAGATAACTTTTGCTCCCAACGCCAATCCTTATTAATCTTCACAGTGAAAGCATTCTGATCAGAGAGTGGTGATCATGGTGCAAAAGACCATCTTTCCTTTGGAAAGTTTAGACGCAGGACAGAAATTTAAGAACAAGGGAATGGGGGTGGATAAGGCTGAAATCAAAGTGGTGAGCATGCCCTCAATGAGCTTGCAGTACTCGAATAAAATAGAGAAGTTGCAGAGATGTAAAACATTCCAACCCATCCTTCCCAACTGCCTGCTTAATTCTTGCAGAGCTATGGACATATTAAAAAATATAGCACTGCAGACATAGAATGCGGAGGACAAAATCTGTTCACGGACAGCAAAGGCTCATTGGCCAGTCATGAGTGCTGTCAGCTAGCTAGTTCAGGAGACTGAAAGAGGCTGACTGAAACAAAAAAGAGCATTGAATGTGAGAATTCTACTGCCTCACATTCTTGGTTTATGTGACCTACATTTGCCAGACTCTGAATGCCACTGTGTAAGTGAGAGCATTGTGTGAGAAGTTCCAGAGCCTGGAATATCCCACTTGATAGCTATGTGACACCAAGTCTGTTAGTTTTCATCCATAAGCCTCAGTTCCTTTATCTGTAAAGTGGGATGAAAATCATTATGACAATGTCTTAGGGCTCTTTAGAGACTAAGTAAGATAATACCCATGAAATGATTAGGACAATGTCTGGCATTTAGAAAATGCATAAACATGTTACTATTTCATTGGAAGTTGGCATCTGCTATGATTCAACTCATAAGACGTGACCATGGGCACCTGTCTCTCATCGGTGTTCTTAGCCGTCCCTTTTGCTGAGGCTGCCATTTTGCTAAGCCCTACTTGCCTTCTCTGTAGAATGGCAGTGATACCCTTCAACAGTGTAATGGGGAAGACTTAATGAAACAATAGACTGATCACGCTCTGGTAGTGCTAGAGTTTAGAACAAGGGCTTCCTAGACCGAGGCTATGAACACTCATGTTAGGTCCTTCTTCAAGACTTTGGTTTGAGCAAGTAGTAGAATGGAGGAAGGAAGATGCTAAGGCCTGAGACATTCCAACATTTAGAGGTTGGGGAGAGGAGGAGGAACAAGTAAAAGGTTGAGGAGGACTGGCCAGGGAGGAGGGAGAAGAACCAAGACAGATTACTGCTATGCCTTTTCTTTTTCATACAAACATCTTTCTTCATCCTGTCCTATTTCAACATTGTCCTAACATATTTATGTTTCTCTTGACTATAATAAATCAACAGCACTAACATAGCATAGGATGTATTTTTTATCTCTAAAGCTAAATATTCAATGAGGCCCTTGAATCATTAATCTTAGTTTGTCTAGGTTGTAAAACACTGAAGCTTCAAAATGTAACAGAAAATGATAGTACTTTTTATGGTTATTTGATATAATTTATTAAGTACTGGTATTGACTTTGACTAAAACACTGTATTAGTCCTTATACATCTTTGGCATCAATTTATCCTTGACACAACCGAATTTGGAAGGTTCCCATTTTACAGATGTGGACTGAGGCTCAAAGGAATATAGTGATTTGCCTAAGTTCTCAATGGCAGTAAAGTAGACAGTAGAATTTTCTCCCTTCTAAGTCCATGTTCTTACACAGCCTCTCTAAAACTGATCATGATTAATGAGGGACATAGTGAGTTGAGCCCTGAGATGTGGTAGTAAGACAATTAAGGCTGCTTTTCGGAAAGGAATCTATAAATAAACAAATAAGGAATGAGGACACAGATAGGTGTAACAGAGCTGAAATGGCTCCTAGGGAAGTGAAACTTAGCTATCTGTTTGAAGCTCTTAGCACATCTAAGGAAGGAGCCACACCTAAAGAGGGCAGTCACCAATGGAAGCTTAGAAAATCAGAAGCCTCAAGGAGGCAGTGTTGGCAGTGCCCATTCTGCAGCAGTAGAGCTGCTGAGGCAAAGGCCCCCAGCGTTCAGATGATAAAGGCAGTCTGCGCCCAATGGTGGAGTTAGGACTTCAAACACTCACTCTAACCACATTTCACGCCCACTAAGCAGTCTCTTGATTACGATTTGCCTTTCCACAAAGGGTGGAGCAGAAGCAGAAAATGTGCTGACCATGTGGACTTGGAGTATCTGGCCTGTTTGACAGTAATTTTGCTTTGTAAATTAACAGATCGACTCCATGCCAGGAGAGAATTTGCTGATCATTTGGACTCTGTAATTCAGCGCCTATGATCATCATTCCTCTTTTTAAATTAATAGATTGGCTTCCTATAGGAAGAAAAAAATGCTGATCACATGGACCTGGAGTGTTCCGGTTCTTATCATACTCATTCCCCTTTGCAAATTCATCAACTGGCATTCAGGTTTTATAATCCCGTTGTAAGCACAGCCGTAAGCAGTGGTTCTTCTTTCTGGTTTGATAATATCAGGAGGTCCTTGATTAGCAGGCCTCCCGGCCTGCTTGGGTGACTTATTCCTCCCTATTTGCCCAGAATTTTCCTGGTTTTAGTACTAAAAACCCCACAGCTGGGGAACCCCCACTGTCTCAGGAAAACCAGGACAGCTTGCTTTAGACTGTCTCAGTTTTTAAAACTGAAAGTTTTAGATTTCAGGAAGCCCCTCAACCAGGCAAACTGGGGTGGTTGATCACTCTATAGCAGGGGTGGGCAAACTTTTTGACTTGAGGGCCACAATGGGTTCTTAAACTGGACCGGAGGGCCGGAACAAAAGCATGGATGGAGTGTTTGTGTGAACTAATATAAATTCAAAGTAAACATCATTACATAAAAGGGTACGGTCTTTTTTTTTTTTTTTTTTAGTTTTATTCATTTCAAATGGGCTGGATCCTGCCCGAGGGCCGTAGTTTGCCCACGGCTGCTCTATAGCCTAGCCACTTGGTAAGGAAAACCCAGCATTACCACATAGGTGAGAAAAAGCCAAAGTGCTTCAGAAATTACCACACCTGCCAAATTCAAGTTTCAGATCTAGTTTTAGAAGGACCTTTAAGGTGTTATTGTCTTATGACTTCTGGATAGTACACCGAAATATAATTCATAAGCATTTTATTTTATAGCTCTTATACTTAAGATATCTTACAGGAGGCAAGCTTTCCACTAACATACAGGAGTTAAGGCGATTGCTTTATTCCTGGACCACATCCAAACTGCAGTACCTTCCAGTCCAGGTTCTTAATTTTAAATCCTGAGGCCATTTGCCAGTTGCTACACGTGGTGCAATATGGTCAAGCAGAAGATTGCAAGTGGAGAGCTCCCGGCTATATTTCTGCTGTATCCTTCCTCCCGCACCCAAAGGGAAGAGGAAGAGAGTAGGTTTGAGAGCCAGAGAAACATCCCAAGAATGGCCACCCACAATTAGGCTTTATTCTCTGTTTCTTCTAATTAGCAGCATTAACTCCCTTGTCCCATTTCACTTGTTTTTGTTCTAGCATCAACCTAGCTACCACACTCACTTCTCCAGGCTTCTCTTACCTCTGTAATATTCTCTTTCTTGGTTGTTCTTCTACTTTCAAGCTTCTTCGTATACCCAGCCTCTAAATATTGGGATTCCTCCAGGCTAACTTCTGAGATCTCTTCTCTTTGTAAGGCCACATTGCCCAATATATAGCCATTAGCCATATGTGACCATTGAGCAATATAACTGTGGCTAGATTGTATTGAAATGTGCTGTACCACACTAGATTTCTAAAACTCAGTATGGGAAAAGTCATATAAAATATCCCGTTGTTTTTTATACTGATTAAATGATGAAATGCTAATTATACAACTCATTGGGTTAAAGAAGATACTAAAATTAATTTTACTTGTTTCTTCCTTTTAAATTTGACTAACAGAAAATTTAAATTTCCATATGTGGCTCACATTACATTTCCATTGGACAAGGCTGCTAAAAAGTCTCCTATACGACCTAAACAACCCTCACAAATATTTAGATTGAGAAATTCAAAGTCTGTATGTCAAGCTCTGAATGCAATACATTCATCTGGCTTTAAAAAATGTTTCCACTTGGACATTACACAAATTTCTTATACTTAGCTCATTTGAATCTTGATTATTTCACCTTAACCCCCCTCTGAGAGAGAGAGAGAGAGAGAGAGAGAGAGAGCAGAGACATTGATGCAAGAGAGAAACATCAATCGGTTGTCCTCTGTATGAGCCTTGACCAGGGATGGAACCCGAAACCCAGGTATGCCCTGACCTGGAATTGAATTGTCAACCTTTCAGTGCACAGATGACACTCAACCAACTGAGCCACTCCAGCCAGACAACTTGTCTCTCTTCAATTTATCTCACTGTTCCCAGGGATCTCCCCCAAAATATGCTGCAAGACTGATTTTGAAGATGGAGCAAGGTGCCCTGAACAGCCGTTAGAAGCTGGAAGAGGCAAGAAATGGATTCTCCCTAGAGACTCCAGATAAAACCAGCTCTGCCTACACCTTCATTATAGCCTTGTCAGAGTCATTTTGGACTTCTGCCTCTAAAATTGTAAGAGAATGGATTTGTGTTGTTTTAAGCCACTATGTTTGTGATAAAAATTTTATAGTAGTAATAGGAAACCAATAAAAATAAATGGTATCACCTTTGTCTAACTGACCCAAGACAACCATTATCAAATCCTACCACATCTACCTCTGATTATATTTTAAGCCAATCGATTTCTCCCTATCTCAACATTAGGCTGGGTTTACTATAACAACAACCTAATCAGTCTTTCCTTGGAATGGGTTCAAAATGGCTGCAAAGTATGTCAATCTTCACATCAAGAGGTGGAGTCGCCCTGGCTGGTATGGCTCAGTTGGTTGGAGCATTGTCCCATACACTGAAAGGTCATGGGTTCGATTTCCGGTCAGGGCACATTACCCAGGTTTCGGGTTGGATCCCCGGTCAGCGTGCATACAGAAGGCACCTGATCGGTGTTTCTCACATCAATGTTTCTCCCTCTCTATCTCTTTTTCTCTCTTCCCTCTCCCTCACTCTCTTTCAAAAATAAATTAAAACATAACCATTGGGTGAGAATTAAAAACAACATCAACAAAGAGGTGGAGTCTATTTCTCCTCTCCCTGAATTGGGGATAACCCTGAGCTGCTTTGACCCACAGAGCACAGTGGAGGCGACTGTGTGTAACTTCCATGGCTGGCCTTAAGGGAGATGTAGCTTCTGCTTTCACATGCTTGGCCTGCTCCCCCAGAGGCCCACCTCTGTGCAAGACCTCTGATTAGCTCTGAGGAAGCCCAAGGAAGCATATGAAGGGGCTACGTGAGGAAGCTCCAAGGTGCCAGGTTTATCAGTGAAGCTTTCTCGGATCTACCAGCCTAGCCAAGTCAGCCGCTGAACACAACTGAGTGAAAGACCCAGCCTGTATCTGGCCAAACCTTGCCTGAATTCTTGACCCACAGAAACATGGCCAAATAGAATGATTGACATTTTCAGTCTCTAACTTTGTGGTAGTTTGTCACACAGAGATAGGTAACTGAAGCACTTCTTTCCCACTCAAGTGACTGCTCTTCCCCACCTGTCATCTTACAGTTACTCTGAGGGTCACTCCCTTACTTCCCATTGCACTTAGAGGAAAGCTCAGCCTCCACCCTCTGTCACTCTTCCCATCGATTGCTGTGCCCAGCCACCGGGCATTACACCCATCATTGGATATTTATGGTCTAACATCTATTCAATTAGAGATGCACTTATGGATTCAGTGCCTCTTTCTGCAGCACAGACTATGTGCAGACACTAAGCTGAGTGCTAAGGGCACAGTAGGAACCAACTGGCACTGGAGATGGACACAAAAAGAGAAAAGAAACAATGCTTTTAAACACTATAAATTGTGGCAGATGCTGTAAATAGAAAGTGTGTGTGGGCGCGCGCACACACACACACACAGATGCTGTAATAGAGTGGACCCAATTTAAGTCAGGTGATAAGGGAAGGCTTCTCTGAGGGGATGATAACCAGGCTTCAACAGGTCTATTTAAAGGGAAAGAACCTCCACATCATTATTCCTGAACCAGGCTCTATGTTTTGAGATACAAAGCCCAGAACCAATGTTTAAGACAGGCCACTCAACTTCTGCTCCTAAACTCTCAGCCATCCTGACTCCATTCACTTTGCCAATATACCTTTTTCTTTTTCGTCTCCTCCATAAACTGCCTCCCTCACAGACTTACTATCTCTAACCTCCCAAACCAGTCTTCACAACCTTCATAGAGGGTCCATCCACTCATCTCAGAAAATTATCTCCTGGGCCAATGTGTCACCTCAGCACCAGTATGAACATTAACACAAGCATTAGCAAACTCAAAGGCCAGTAACCTTTCAATTATGTTGGGCAGTGATTATTCACAATTACCATATTTGGGGGTGAGGTAGGGCTTCTTTATTTTTGCTCTATTCCTTTTACACATTTATAAAACTACTAGAGGCCCAGTGCACAAAATTCATGCACAGGTAGGGTCCCTAGGTCTGGCCAGTGACCAGGGCCAATCAGGGCCTTCTGGCTGCTGGCTGGGGCCTTCCTTTGTTCCACACTGCCTCCAGGTGGTCAGCGCAAGCCATAGTGAGTGAGATAACTCCCAGTCTCTCGGTCAAACTCCCGTGGGGACACTTTGCATATTAGCATTCTATAAATACAGACTAGAGGTCCGGTGCATGAAATTCGTGCACTGGGGGAGGGGGGGGCGTCCCTCAGCCTGACCTGCACCCTCTCGCAGTCCGGGAGCCCTTGGCTTAGGCCCACTCCCCGTGCACTTAGAGTGGGGAGTAGGCCTAAGCCATCAGTCGGACATTCTTAGTGCTACCGCAGAGGTGGGAGAGGCTCCCACCACCACCACTGTACTCGCCAGCGTGAGCCTGGCTTCTGGCTGAGTGGCACTCACCCTGTGGGAGTGCACTGACCACCAGGGGGAAGCTCCTACATTGAGTGTCTGCCTCTGGTGATCAATGCACGTCATAGTGACCAGTCATTCCACCGTCGGGCAGAATGTGAGAGGGCCCAGGCCAGGCCGAGGGACCACCAGTGCACAATCGGAGCTGGGGAGGGACACAGGAAGTTGACCATCTGGGAAGAGACAGCAGGAGGGCTCCAGGGCGTGTCTGGCCTGTCTCGCTTAGTCCCAATTGGCCAGACCCTAGCAGCCAGCTAACCTACCGGTCAGAGAGTCTGCCCCCTGGTGGTCAGTGCACATCACAGACTGTCTGCCCCCTGGTGGTCAGTGCACATCATAGCAAGCGGTTGAGGGGCTTTAACATATCATTAGCATATTATGCTTTGATTGGTTGAACAGCTGACCACATGACTGGACACTTAGCATATTAGGCTTTTATTATATAGGACAATATTATTTTTAACTAACTGTATAACCGGTAATCTCTGGTTTCATTTAGTTGTGGTGGAAAAAGCAGAGTCCAAGTCACTTGGTGCCAATTTTGCAGTAGGTGCCTTGGATCCTGTAATGTTGGTCCCTTGGTACACAGGAGAGCATCTTCCCCAGCACAGATGAGTGTATAAGATAAATTTTCAGCTGGGAAAGACATTGCATTACTCATTGCCTGCATCTGTTCCTGCCAGTTATTCATGCCACTGTATTCCAGGGTTGGCACATGGAGAAGGTTCATTTTGCAAAGAAGAATCATATAAACCATGATTCTGGGAATTCTCACAATATGACTTAAGGGACACGGAAAGTCTGCCCATCCCAATACAGCCTCATTGGTGTCTGGTGTGGAGGCTCAGTTGTCCACCATTGAAGCCGCCTCTTGGATTGGCTCCAGGAGATGCTTATTAGAGTGTTCATGCCATATGGAAAGGCAGCACACGCTCAGAGATGGAAATACACTAGACCAGGAGGCTGGAAACTCGAGTTCTACTTCAAGTCTCCACTGAGTGGTGCGACTTTGGGCAAGACTCTTGGTGTCTGAGAAACCAAGACTAGGTTTCTCATGTGTAA
Organism: Myotis brandtii; assembly: GCF_000412655.1. NCBI lineage: Eukaryota > Metazoa > Chordata > Mammalia > Chiroptera > Vespertilionidae > Myotis > Myotis brandtii. The sequence continues at coordinate 8,982,184 of NW_005356042.1, forward strand.
AACAGAGTCCATCCTTTGTCCTTGTAATCATTCTGGCAAAGAAGATTTTTCAAGCACCCACTAAGGTCCAGCCCCTCTGCCAGATAGTGTAGGGATGGGAGGCCTTAACTTTAGGGTAAGCACCATGGTGGCAGGGACACACTGCTCTCAGGGGAGAGGAATGGATGGTTGCTAGGCCAGTGATTCATGGCTGGAATAGACTGTGTAGGTGAAAATGAAAAGAAGCTCCATAGAGACAACACCAGCATGTGTGTGACACAGTAGAGGATAACAGTGTCTCAGTCAGGCTGTGAAAAAAGAAGGCATGTTCGAGATAAGCCATTTTCATCACTCCATTATTTTACCTAAACTAATATGTCTTGACCCAAAGGCCCAAGGTGCCTGCACAGTGAGGTGAGGACAGCACTTGTATGGGTTCAGGAGTGCAGGCTCTGGACTCAGACCTGAGCCCTGTGCTTCTTGGTAGTTTCATTACTTACATTACTTACAAGTTATGAGCTATTGGGCACATTACTTAACCTCTCCACACCTCAGTGGCCTCTCTGTGCCTCTCCTGTGAATTAGATAATATTACATGAGTTAATATAGGGAAAGTACTAGCAAGTTCCTGGCTCAGAGTATGGGCTCAGAAAAAGTCAAAAAGCCCTTCACACTTCTCTTCCTCTTTACTTTTCCTCTTTTCAAAGGAGTCCTGCAATTCATAGCCCAAGTAAGGTTCTGTTCCTATGTAAGAATGCTGGAATTCTAGGAATTGGGATTTATATATTTGGTGCTAGATCATAATTTTTCAAATGGATTAAACGTCTGGGTCAAATGCCCAGTTTTCTCTAGGTCAGTCCATTGAAGTTGTGGCAAAAAAGCATCAGCTTCCTATAGCTCATATAAAAAGGATTACCTACCAAGTTAAAGAACACTGATACGCCAGAGGAAATCAGCCTCTAGAGGAGGACTTGGGGCATTTCTGAACCCACAGCTCCTTTAGATTTGGAAGGGCATCAGTCTTGGATTCAGAAAGATTGTGAAACAAGGAGGTTCGAGTGAGTTAAATCCCTGATCACTGCACGAGGGATGAACAGCCTGTCTCCAAGCTCTGCTATGGATGCAGAGTCAGCCCTCTCAGCCTGGCTGTCCTCTGGATGACTTGTCATAAAGCAGCCTGGCTCACACCAAACTGTTGGCCGAACAATCCTGTGCCCGTTCTGAATGACATCTCTGAGGAGGAGCTCCTGAAGCTGTGGCAGATATCCTGTGCCCGAGTCACACCCTCTCAGCCACCCCTGACTTCAGAGACACCTGTGCTGGACAGTTAGTGAGCACAGACTCACCAGGGTATCCCAGGGCCTCACCCTAGGCTCAGGTACCTTTGAGTCATTCTACCTAGGACTTTCTAAGACACATGGAGGAATTTGTTCTAACCATGAGACAGTTGACACTCTCTGGGGCAAACTCTCAATCCATGGGGAATAGGGAGCCTATGGATAAGGCTCCAGCCACTCCATTTCCCAGGTGGATGATTCTTGGAGAGCCCTGGTGTTCCCAGGACTCTCAGAGGTTCTGGTAGAATTAAGGGGATGAATCCTGTGGACAACAGTGGCAGCCTCAATCATGTATCTTTTGATTGGCTTTCTCCTTCCCTGACGCACTTTCCCCTTCGCCCACTTCTGCTTCCTGGGACTGCATCCCTGATAAAGACCCTGCATGCAAGTCATTGTCTCAGGCTTTGCCTTCCAGGGAACCCAAACTAAGCAGGTGCACTCCAAGCAGTACCTCCATCTCTGAATGAGAATGCAAGCAGGGAGGGAGAAAAGCCAACTGCAGAAGTAAGCAGCGTTGCAAAGCTTTGTCAGAGTCCTGGAGAGAGATAATCTCATCACAGGCAGTTTCTCTGAGATGTGTGTTAGCAGTAATTCTTTCCCTCTGACTGTACATTTTTTAGGACCGTCCCAGATGCTGACTTCAAAAGCTTCCTAATTTGTAATGTGCTATATAAGACCTTTTTTGTCGTTGTTCTTTCTTGCATGTCCAATTCCATTTCTGCTGGAGACACTTACGCAAGAACATCATTATCATGGAAATTCATTATATCTTCTCTCTACCTGGGCGGGGAGCTCAGGAGAGGAGGCTGGCTCCTGAGACCCCGCCCCGTCCTGTCCTCCTGGCAGCCAGAACCCTCCGCCCAGGGTGGCATGGATAAAATGCTGACAAGAGCATTCGTCAAAACAAAAGACACCTGTAATCTGTGAGGTCACAAGAACACACACATTGGGAAAAAGAGAAATAAATTTTTTGACATACACACTTGAAACACAAAAATAACAGACCATCACAAGAGAAACCCCACTGGAATTAAACAGAGGCTCTGATACACAGGCCTCTTCACTTGATGGGTGAAGTGAAACCTATGTTTTCTATAATACATGGTAAAGATGAAAAAAATCTTCAGAGGGTTCTGAAAAAGGGGAGTGGTGCAAGTCACTTAATTGATAAAATACAACAACTAAATTTATATTTAGAGCTAAAATATTAGTTAATGATTAATTGATGATTTAATAATTTTGCATATATATATACATATATCTTTTAAATATATATATTTAATTTCAATATATGTATTTTTAAATATACACATTTAATTTCAGATAATAAGGGAGAGGGAGAGAAATATAGAAACATCAAAGATGAGAGAGAATCATTGATTGGCTGCCTCCTGCATGCCCCCCTCTGGGGAGCCAGCTGGCAACCCAGGTATGTGCCCTGACCAGGAATCAAACCATGACTTCCTAGTTCATAGGTCGAAGCTCAACTACCAAGCCACGCCAGTTAGGCTAATTTTGCATTTTAAGACAATTAACGATTTCTTGGATTTAAAAAGAATTCTTACTTTTAAAAGTAAAGTTGCTTGTGAGCCATAATAATCTAAGACATATTTTTTTAAAGTTATTTTTGTAACTCCTCTACCCCATTTTAAGACTGTAAACATTAGGTATGCATCTGACAATTGATGTTAAGGGAGGACTATGTTCAAATATAAGTAGCAGTACTTCCTCTGCAGTATCTAAAATACAGAGATGCTGCCTCACACTCCAGTCTCAATGCCTGTCCTCTTCCACTTCTGGAGTAGACGGTGATTTTATCTCTAGAGGTTTAAAATCATCATCGTCAGATCTCAAGAAGATTCAAGTCTAATAACCTTTAGTACTGACGGGAGTATTTATCAACTTATTGTACTGGATCCTCCTGTGATTCATCTGTGCTCCACCTTACCTAATACGCATGTGTCTTCTGATACACAGAAAAAAGTCTAAAAATGAGGACACATAGAAAGTAGAGAAGGAGAAACTGGGTCCTCGTGACACCTACTGAGCCTATAGTAAGCTTATCTGTTTAGCTCCTATAGTAAGATACAGTTGAAGCCAGAACTCCCTGCCCTGGGCATTTTAACTGTGAGCGCCATATTAAGTCAGAGTCTGTAGCTGTCCCCTTTGATAGTTAATCGTACTTCGTACTTCATACTCACTATGTGCCAAGCACAGTTCCAAGAACCTCACGTGCATTATCTCATTCAAGTTTCATATTAACTTTAAGAGGTAAGTACTAGTTTTATCCCCATTTCCCAGATAGAAAAAAGTTAAGTCTTTAAAAGTTTTTTAAAAATTGTCACAAGTCACAAGACTGATGAATTCCAGAGCTGGATTTAAAACCAGGAAATTTGACTCCAGTGGCTGAGCTATTAAATGCCTAACTTTTTGGCTTTTCCTACCGGGTTCTGTCTGATGTGGAGAGAAAAGCCAGGATATCTTCAGATTGGCTCAATGTACACAACCTGGCTATTTATTTCCCCAAATACTATTTTATAAAATGTCTACTTTATTAATAATTGTTTATGGTCTGGCTTTTCTATTGTTCTTATTTAAGGTTTTATTTCTGAAAGTTCCGCTTTTGCTTTCCTAAATGTCCTTAAATGTTTTATGGGTCTTCATAGCATATATTATATAAAAAAATATGGATTGTAGTTTTCTACCATGTGTGGCAGAATTCATGGAGGGATGGAAATATATAAACTTGAATTGTTAATCTTACATTTTATTTCTATAGGATGCTGTGCTTTCCCTTGCCAAAGATATGTCGACAGTTTGGATTTATAACAAGGCTTTCAGAAACCTTGAGGTTTTATAACAGAAAATAATGTATCATTAGGCACTCTGAATGGATAATGAGGCATTTACTATTTCTTGCTCATTTTGGTAAAGGTTTCCTGAGATGAACATTCCTGAGATGTATGGAGTTGGCATATGGATCATTCATGAAGTAAAGAGAGAATGCACAATACAGTTAGCTGCTTGAATTATTTCTCAATAAATTATTTATGCTTCTAATTTATATAACAATTTTCTTCCTCTTACAATATCTGAATTATTCTCATTTCCACCTGACAGAAGCACATTAGCATCAACAAGGACAAAGTTAACAAAAAATTAAATAGTTGACCAGAGAAGCTATATTCAAAATAAATCAAGTAAAGAAAGTAGTTCTGGAAAAGAGAACTGTATTGCTCAGAGGAACCTATCCAACTTTGGGTCTTAGTTTCTCTTAGTAATTTGAATACTTCATTTCTAACGAGATAATAAACTATGTGCTAGGTACTGCAAATTCTACCTACAGCTACATTGGGTGGTAGGTAGAATGAGGCTCACATCTGGCTGTTGTGGTCAATCAGCAGAGACTTCCTGAGAGATCTCACTCTAAGTGGTAACCCTAACATGTTTGTAAAATTCCTGAGCATCTTACTAAGATCCATATTCTAGAGACCCTCCATATCTAATCAGTGGAAAGTATGTAATCTGTAAGACTTGCAAGTCATGTTTCATTATAGCATTATTTCCACCATGATTAATTACAAACTTCAAAAAACAACCACCACCTAGTAAAGGATTAACCTATTGGCATCAGTGCTTGTTTGGTTAAATATATGCATTATTAAACAATAAGTCAATGGTTCTGCTAATATCATAACTCCTAATCTGGCCTTTATTTTTGTGAGCCTATTATAACACATTTATACCCCTCTGAGAGATAGATGTGGAAGAAACCATATCATTTTTAGTGATCATTGAGCATAAACATCTTACTTTGCTGGGACAAATCATCTGAGTCATGGGGAAAAGTGAGGGGTGAAATGACAAAGAAATTTGGGATCAATTTGAATGGTACTCAGTGAGCATGAGAAGCCACAGGTAGCCTTTGAGTAGGACATGGTTTGATTCCAGCTATTTTGGAGGGAAGATAATTGAGTGGCGATAGGTATATAGATTTGATCAGAAAGGAAAGGAACAAAGTCAAATTTAAGAGAGATAACATTCATAAGTTCCTATCATAGGTCACATAAGAAGGTATAATGCCTAAACCAGATGTGGCTACTATAATGGAGACAAGTGTCAAGGTTAAAACCACATGGAAGAGAAAGAATGAGAAGAAAGGGGGGGGGGGAAGAGGAAGAAAGAAAGGAAGGGAGCCGACACACACACACATATACACTGAGAGGCAAGTAAGAGATACAGTAGAGATACTGTAGGCAGGTAGGTATGAAGAGCCCAAGGTCAGGAACAAAGCTATGTAATGAAGACATCCTACAGAGGGGCTATATAAAGGCACCAGTTTAGATGAGAATGTTCAGAATGATAGAAAACATCAGAGGATAATCAAGACAGAAATCTGGAGAGCATGGCCAATGGCAAGAATAATAAGGAGAGGAGCTAAAGAAGGAAAAATATAACAGGTTGCCATATAGAGAGAGTGGGAGAACAAGGACTATGTAGTGTTTTAGAAGGCCAAGGGAAGAGCATTTTAAGAGGCATTTCAAAACTGCCAAATGCTCTGGAAGGAATACAAAACGGTTTAGCTGCTGTGGAAAACAATTAAACATAGAATTACCATATGACCTAATAGTTCAACTCGTGGGCATAAACACAGAAGGACTGAAAACTAGTACTTAACCAAATATATGTACATGCATATATGTAGCAGAACCATTCATAATCATCAAAAGATGAAAACAGACCAAATGACCATCAATGGATGAATGGGTAAACAAATTATGGACTACCTATACAATGTAGTATTATTTAGCCGCAAAAAGAAATGAAGTAGTGCTACATGTTTTAATGTGGTGGATAAATTTTAAAGACATTATACACTATGTGGAAGAAGCCAGTCACAAAAGACCTTTTATTGTATAATTCCATTTATATGAAATATCCAAAATAGATAAATTCTCAGAAACACAATGCAGATCTTTTGTTGCCAGGGATTAGGGAGATTAAATGCTTAATGGTTATGAGTTTTTTTGTTAGGGGGGTTAATAAAAATATTTTGGAACTAGATAGAGGTGGTGATTCCACATCATGAATGCATTAAATGCCACTGGTATGTTCACTTAAAATGACTAATTTTATGTTACATGAAATTGATCTCAAATAAAAGTTAAAAATAAGTTGCCAAATGCTTCAGAGAATTCAAGTGGGCTCAGGACTAAAAAATCTTTAAGAAAATCAGCTATTCAGTTTCCATGATCTTCAAAAGACAGCAATTTTAGCAAAATGTCGAGGTTTAAATTCCCATTTTGGGGTAAAAGGGTTGAGTTTGTGAATAAGTAGAGATGTTAAGTGAAGACTATGCCTTCCAGAAGATTGGTGAAGGGGAGGGCAGTGATGTGAAGGAAAACTAGCTCTCTGGAAATGTGTTTTAACCTGGGAAGATCGGAGAATGTTTGCAGGCAGAGGGGAGGATTCAGAGAGAAGGAAACAGCTGAAGGAGTAAGAGAGAAAGAGGGAGCATGTGGTGAAAACAGAAGCAGAAAGCAGTGGGCTCAAGAGCTCCAACAAGAGGATGTGTCACAAAGAGGAGGAAGAGTTGGTCTTCCTTTGAGAGGAAAGGGAAAGATTGGAAGGGGGCAGAGATGGAAGATGGAATTGGGGAAGCTCAAGTTGGACAATATAAACTTTTCAGCAAAGAGAAATGCATTTGCAGCTGCAGAAAATCATAGGCAGCGGGGTAGAGTTTATTGCTTAAGTAAAAGGGAAAGTCTTGAAGTGGTACTCAAGGCAATGAACAATAAAGTAAGGGTGTATAATTACAGGGTAGCAAAAAGGGCAGGATCCTGTACAGAACAACTTGCTGTACTTTCATGAGAGTGAATGCCTCATCAACCAAGTCCTTGCCACCTCACCCTCATCCGTTTTCCAGAAACTGTTTTCCAATAGCTGAGGCTCCACATCTATACCTATTGATACAGCCTTATTGATTTCAGCCCATCCTTATAGATACTTGACTTCTTTTTGAATCTTAAATCTCTCATGCAATGAGGATCATGGGGCTGTGAAAGTTACAAACTAAAAAAACCTGTTTCCATATCTTCACTTTCATCATTGGGTTAAACTCAGTCAGTTAGAGCCATTGACTGCATGAAGAAGCCATTCTTTAGGCTGGCAGATTATTTTTCAGATCTCTTGGATGCATCTATTCAACCAATCTGAATCTACTTTAGTAATGTTTAGCTCATATTTCTCTATATTGAAAAAAAGGATAAGATATTTTGTTCAATGCTTTTTTGGAGTATCTGAGGACAAAGCCTGCCTCTGAAATATTCTATGTAGTTGTTCAACCATGGGCAAGTCATATCTTTTCCATATCTTACTTTATTCGTCTGTAAAATGAAGATAATAGTTCCTATTTCACAGAGTTGTCATAAAGACCAAATGACTTAATGTAAGAAATGCATTTAGAGTGGTACCTGGCATTGAGTTTGACCTAAATAAATGTTGGCTATGATCAGCATTATAACATCAATTTTCATTCCATCTCTGACATTTGTTTAGTCATTCAATAAGTATTCAATGACAGTTATTATGTTAAGTGCTAGATTTAAAGCAATGAACAAGTCAGTCAGAGCCCTATCCTTACAGGGAATATAATTTTACTTTACCTAATAACAACACTGAAATTATAAGATTTACATAGAATTTGACAAAAATATAGGGGGGAATATTATTTTCAGCACTTGTTTTTTTTTCTTTGATTCCATTTCTGAGTCTTCTTTTTTACTTTCTGCATTCCCACTTTAGAGAAAATATCTAAAGACCTGAGTGAAAGGGGAAATTCCAGGAAAACTAGGCAAATAAGACTGATGGTCATGCTAGTAGGGGCTAGACTTTGCTAACAAGGTCTAAATTAAATAAGGGATTTGGAATAAAAAAGTAGTCAAGTCTCAGCCATCTGTGTTAACTGGAGTTTGTGAGAATGCACAATGAAAGGAAGAAAACAGTGCATCCTGATTAGTTGTTTTAACTCTCACAGTAGAGGCAAAAAAAATTAAAAAATAAAAGAATGGCATCCACAGTCATCTGGAGTGAGAGCGATGGGCAGGGGAGAGCTGCAGGAAAAGCCTGGCTATAGCTATTCAGGCTCTTCCTGGGTGGCTTGGCGAATTACCATTGTTTATAGCTTTGTAACTTCAAAGAAAGGGAGTTGTAGCTGCTGTCAATAGAAGCCTAAATTGCCTGATATGATGAAGGGGTTGGTTGACAATGCCAACCTTTTGTCAAAAGGTTTTGCTTCAAAATAATTGAAAATTGAAGGAACTATCTGATTTCCATAAATAGCCAGAGGCAGGAGAACAGTGTTGATATCAGGAAGGAAAAACACCCTGTTGCATCTCAGGTTCACTTTTCTCTTATTGGTAGAAGAGAAAAAGTGTAGAGAAGATTCTACACTTCCCCTTTGGGATTGTAAGGCTGGAGGGAAATCTGGGATCAATGGGGTCAGAGCAATAAGCTCCCTCCAACTGAAGCTGCCTTTCAATCAAGGGTATTTTGGAACGTTTGCTTAGAGGAGAGTCTCAAATTTGTTGAGTTTGATTTACCTTGAGTAGCCCTGGAATATTCATATTACTCTATGCCAAGGGAAGCTCTTTCTCTTTTTAAAGGCCTCCCCAATTGATTGTGCTCACCAGTCTTTGAAGAGTGGGAATTGCTAAGGGCATAAATATGCCATCTTTGTTATCATTTAAAATTTTCTCTGCCTATGTGTAAGTCCATTGATATGTCAAATTCTGAAATGCTATGTGGGGTATTACTTAAAGTATTTTTTATTAGAGAATTGATCTTCCTTTACATGATAGAGAAAGAAAAGCAAGTGCTAACAAAATCTACTTTGTGTTAAAGAAATCATCAGACTTTGATGACTGCACACAATATTTGCTTTTTGAGTATTGCTACCTTTTTGTCTTATTAAAAAAGATAGAAGCAATTTGGTAAATAAAAATATCAGTCCTGATGTGGACCCCAGTAGGACATAGGCAGTCTTTGTTGTTGTTGTAATCTTTAATGTGGCATCCCTAGGGGTATAAACCAGAGGGTTTCTACTTCTGTTATAAGAGGAGCTCGAAAAAAGAGAAAATAGAGTATGAGATCAGGCCCTGGCCACAGTTGAAAGTGCTTCCTGTTTATCTGTGTGATACCTTGAGGCACAACTTGGCTTTGCCTCAACAAGCAGTTAAATTTAGAGTCAAACAGCATCAACAGTGTGGCTCAAGAGGCGTTACCACTCTAGCATTTATCACAAATCAAGGCCAGGCCACAGAGACCAACAGTCCACGGATAACTACCCAATGTGGGTAGATTAGAGGAGATGGTTGGCTGGGGCCATAATGTTCTACTTTGCTATTTTTTTTCTCCAAATGCTCAGACTTCTGCTTTAAAAGTTTGGGTGAAGACCATGTAATTTGATTGACCCCTGTACCAAGCAAAGAAGGACTGAAAAAATGGTACATTCTCTCCTTGTTCCTTTGTTACCTAATATTTGAGTATTAAGACCAAAGATCCAAATGGGGAAAATCATGGTCTGTATCAAAGATTGTGTTCTGGCCCTGGCTGGGTAGCTCAGGTGGTTAGAGCATCATCCCAGCACGCCAAGATTGCGAGTTTGATCCCGGGTCAGGGCACATATAAGAGCCAACAATGAATACATGGAACAACAAATCGATGTCTCTTTCTCTCCAATCAATAAAATTTTTAAATAAATAATTGTGTTCTGTTATCACTGGAGTTTTTTGGTTTTTGTTTTTTTTTGTTTGTTTGTTTGTATGTTTCCATCAGAAATGAGAACCAGACTTTTACAGAGTAGTCTAGGAGACATTTACATTTGGAAATCTTGTGATGTTTTTATGAGGTTCTATTTCCAAAGGCTCTATTCGTGAGGAAAGTATTTTAAAAGTGCCATGACAACACAGGGCTTGTCCACCTACATAAAATTTATTCAAGATCACCACTCAGGTTGTTTTTCCTAATCACTTTGAAATTTTTTATGTCATTTCATGTCTAATAAGAACAGCCACACTAAGTGGCAAAGCCCATTGTGACCAAGTATTTCCACATGACAGATAAGAGGGGATTTTAAAAAGAGGTCAACACTTCAATATTTACACTGAGAATACACTTGTATTTGATTTATGGTAATAATAAAAGGAGGTTAGAAGCATATCAGAGAAACCAGAACAATGTGCATTCTATCACATTATCTTATGCCATCAAAGGTACAAGGTGAAAATGCATGTCTGATGATGCTATATTTCTTTTACTGGAAAAGCCCCAGAAGCTGCTGGAAAGCTAGCTGTGGACGGAACCCTGGACCAAGGGCATTGCTATGGATTTGCATACTGAGGTGGACACCTGACCAGCCTGTGACCTGAGAGCCACCCCTCGACTTCTGTTCATCTCAGTTTCATGACTCATAAAACAGGAAAAACATCATCTGCTTCAAGGAAGTGTTAAATCCAAACAATGCTTATGAAAATACAATTTTATTTTTAAAAATATAAATGTAAGGTATTTTCCCTATGCTCCAAAACTATCAAGATGAGTAAGATAAGGTCTGATGGCCTGAGAGACAATTCCATTTGGAAACATTGTGCTGTTTTCATGAAGTCCTTTCTCAAAGATTCTACTCATGAGAAAAGTTTTTTAAAAAAGTGTCGTGAAAATACAAGACTTGTCCTATACCTAAAATTTCTTTAGGAGTTTTGCTCAGCTCTGTGTTGATTTTTTTAAAAAGATTCTAATCACTTTTTATTTTCCTGTCTTTTTATAGCATTTCCAGGAGAACAGGAAAGCACCGGTTCTGTTTTAAATGTCAGTAGTGTTACCAAAATAGCAGTGGCTGCATAAAGTCAGAAGGCTCAGGCCCAACTCCCAGTTCTGCCATTTGCTGGCAGATGGTGCCTGGCTGACTTACACAACTTCTCTGGGCCTGAACTACTGCATCTGCAGAGTAGGAACCGGATTACCAACAGAGTAATGAGATTGGCCATGAGGATCTGAGAATTGACGTATGTGTGACAGCAGGTAAGAATGCCCTCCCACGTGGTGGGCACTCAGTGAATGACTCCATCTCTCTTTCAAAATCTTCCATAGGACGTTAGGGCAGCCATGTCCACTCGGTAGCCATTTGCCATCTGTGGCTATTAAGCACTTAAAATTTGGCTAGTCCACATTGAGATCTGCTATAAGTGTAAAATATACAATGAATTTCAAATATTTAGAATGAAAGGAAGAATGTAAAAATCATTTCATTAATAATGTTCACATTGATTACTTGTTGACATAATATCTTATAAAATTATGTATCCTAATACATATGTTAGGTTTTTATATGTACATTGGGTTAAATTTATAATATATAAATATACAGATAGTATATATATCTATGAAATTTAATCCAATATGTATATATTATCTGTGTGTACCTGTGTATGGTATAAGATATATATACTAGTACACTGTGTGTATATATATGTTAAATACAAATATATAGTTAAATAATACATACATTATTATAATTTATTTCATCTGTCTTTTTAATGTCACTATATGGAAACTTAAAATTATATATGTGCTTTACAGTATTTTTTCTTTTGTATTATCTGCTGCAAACATGGAATGCTGAGTTTCCACAAGCCAAAAAAAAGAGCTAGTTTTAATTATCTAGGCTTTCTATGGGATCAATTATTTTCCCCCAAGCATTTCAATTAAAATTAATCTTCAGAATATAGTTTTATTAGATTCTGATCCACAAATCAATCTGTTATCTTCTTAAATTAATGAATCAAATTATTTATTTTTATCTATATTTGAACAGTATCCTAGAGCCAAGAATCATAAACATAACAATTTAGGCATGTGTCAAAATATAACAGCCTAATACCCTATTCCAGGCCCAATTTTTGGAGCTGTACCATAATTCTTTTGAGATACGTATATATTTTCCCTATTTTGCATGACAGTTAAATGGATACCAATTTTCCCTAATAGTAACTTGGGAGGATTTTGCCATGAAAAGTGGTGCTTCACAGATTTTTGAAATTACCCCACTTGTTAAATTGGTGCATGTTAAGTAGCTACAGCTTTAAACTCCTCATTTCTTTACAGCCACATTCAGTGCACAGATTGGTTCTCCACTTCGATTGTTGTGAAACATATTTCATGTGAGCCAGATCGATATCATTGACCAGCTCAACGGACTCCACGCCACTCCCAGTCAATGTGATAAGGTCTTGAGACAAGGCGATTAATTATGCCAGAAGCTGGATGCTCTCATACTCATGGTGCTTTAATAAATGAAGTCAAGTCACCTGCAAGCAGCATGACAGGCACATTGGAGGTGAGATGACAAAATGGCCAAACGAAAAGAAGTGATTCAGATGGTTGGCTTGGAGTTGATAAAAATTGGAGTTTATCTCAGTAACAAATGTGCAACAATATTTTTGTATAGAATGTGTGAGATCAGAAAAGATGAAAAAAATACAGAGGTGATAACAACTCACGGGCTCCTTTGGTTAAGAACAAAGGATGGTTCTCTATATCTCTGAGTCTGTTTTTGTTTTGTTTGTTCACTTGTTTTAAGTTTTCAGATTCCATAGACAAGTGAAATCATACAGCATTTGTCTTTCTCTGCCTGGCTTATTTCACTTAGCATACTACCCTCTAGGTTTCTCCATGTGGTTGCAAATGGCAAGATTTCAATCTTCTTTTTATTGCTGAGTATTAGTCCATTGCTGAGTAATAGTCCATATCTTCTTTATTCACTCATCTATAGATGTGATTTTTTGTGCTAAACCTGTGTTAGCACTGGGTTAGGGACAATATATTTTTTACATTCTGAGTACCTCATTATGGCATCAAGTTAAGGTTGGGGTATTATCGCCATTTTACAGATGAAAAATTGAAACTCAAAGGAGGAAGATGACTTTTAGATCCCCATTTGGGTCATTCCAGACCCCCCTTCATAACATCTACAAGAACTCACCTAAATGTCTCGGAGCACACACATACATACAGTAACAGAGGGGCATCCAGAGGCTGATTTTGAGGTTCAGGCCCACCATTCCCTAGAGGTACTTACCAAATACAACCCTAAGACTATGAGAAGCAGTGGCTTAAGTGGTATAATCCCCCTAAGGGTCAAGATACATGAGTAGCAGCAATATTAATATTGGCTTCTGAACACTGGATGGCATGTTTTATATTTTTAATTAAAACATTAAAAACAAAAAACAACTATTTCTCTAAAGTTGTTCCTTTCCTAATTGCTCATTTTATTTTATTTTTTTGGAACGATTTATATGTTGATTCTTGAAACTGAATTAGGAGCCAAACTAATTAGGAGTCTTTTAAACTGCATGTTTACAGTGATGATGATCTCCAAGACAAATAAGTCTTAAATTTAGCTTTTTAAGTCTCTATCATAACATTCTCTATTCATTTTATTTTTTCAGGGATTTTTAAATGACAAAAAGGGAAGGATACATACATATATTTGCATTTAACTTGATTGAGACCAGTGGGTACACCATGTACTGGCTTCCAGTTAAGAAGTGTAAATTGTTAATAATTAACTTTCAGATACTGCCAAGTCTTTTGGTGATTTTTTAGTGGACCCATAGAAATAAAGAATCCTCTCTTAGAAGTTTAGTCAGTGTTTTACATAAAGTGGGTACCTGAGCAATAAGAATGGATATGATTCAAGTTTCCTTGTAATCCTGAATTCTCTACAGATTGTAGAAGTGGGGCAATTTGGTCATATAGAGAAGGGATGAAGGATTGGGTTGTCTCAATTTGCCTGGTTGGTTCATTTAGCATTTACTACAGGCCTGGCTTTGATGATACAATGATGAGAAACAACTGGCATTTGCACTTACCTTGTGCTGAGCACTGTTCTAAATATTTTGCATATGTTTACTTATTTAATATCTGCGGCATTATCTATGAAATTGATATAGTTATGAACCGGTTTTACAGCTCAGGTAACTACAGCATAGGTGGGAATTATTCTAAGGCATCTGGCCCCAAGGCAGTGTTCTTAGCCTCCCTGTGTGGAAGCCAGGTCCCTGAGTTCAGAAGTTCAGAACTGGGATGGGAATACCACAGATGATAAATCAGACAGTTACAGTTTAGTGCTACGATGGAGGGAGCCAGGCAGGGCTCTATGAGGAACATGGAGGAAAAAACACCTGAGTTACCAAGGGGACAATCGGAGAGGTGGCCTTGAAGAAAGGAATCTTGGCAGGTCCAGAAGTAAAGCCGTGTCGGTTGGTGCCAGCCATGGGGCAGCTAGAGTCGCAGTGGAGGGGCATAATCTAGACAGAGGAGCGGTCAGCATGGTCAGGAGGGAGAGTTGGCCAATTCAAGAAACCACAAGCGGTTTGTTTGGGGGACGGGGAGGAGAGCCCAGGGTTCAGTGTAGGGTGAATTGTAAAAGGAGTCACTCATTCCACTCACCCATTTATTCAAAAGACATTTAGTGAACACCAACCATATGCCAGGCCCTGTGCTGGATGCTGAGGATAGAGCAGTGGACACAGCAGAAAGGAAGGAAGGAGGAAGGAAGGAAGGAAGGAAGGAAGGAAGGAAGGAAGGCAGGCAGGCAGGAAGGAAGGAAGGAAGGAAGGAAGGAAGGAAGGAAGGAAGGAAGAAGGGGAGAGGGAGAGAGGGAAGAAGGAAGAAGGGAACGAGGGAAGGAAGGAAATAGGATGGGAACAAGGGAATATGGTTCTCAACCTTCCTAATGCCACGACCATTTAATACGGTTCTTCATGTTGTGGTGACCCCCAACCATAAAATTATTTTCGTTGCTACTTCATAACTGTAATTTTGCTACTGTTATGAATTGTAATGTAAATATCTGATATGCAGGATGTATTTTCATTGTTCGTGACCCACAGGTTGAGGACCTCTGGAATAGATTATATTTCTGCCTTCACGGAGCTGGCAGTCTCATCAGAGCCAAACTGTAAACACCAAACAAGGAAGTAGATACATAATTACAAACTGAGAAGTGGCCATGAAGGAACTGAACTGGTGCTGGAGGGAGACGAGCAGGGGAAGACCCTCCATTGGAAAGGGGACCAGAAAGGGTCTTGGAGGAGGTGACATTCCAGCAGGTCAAACCACTTAAGATGAAAATGAATCAGACTTGAAGGAAGACTGCAGAGACCTGCCAGGCTAGACTGTGAAGGATATTTGCAGACACATAGAAAGACTTCAGAATTTATTCCAAGGTCCCCGTGGGTGAAGAGGAAGCAAGGGCCCACTGAGGGAGAAGGGAATGATCAGACTTGCACTGGAGCAGCAGCAGATCCATGCCCACAGCCCGTGGGTTCCCACAGCTCTCCCTGTTACATTGTGCGTCTCCTGCTTTGTTCAGGAGCCTCAGATGCTGGGTCACCAAGATCTAAATGCTAGAGTTGCTCAGAGTGTGGACTCCCACAGTTCAAGATGAAGCTAGTAGGTCCAGTCCCTTTGGCTTCCAAACTGGAATTTAAATTTAATTCCTATGAGCTCCCTGATGTTCTTACTTCCCAGCCTGACTCCATAGAGATCCTTAACTGATGTCAGAATTCCTTGCCATAATCTACAGTCATGGAAACTATAGTTTCTTTCAGAAATATACACACATATACATGCATGTATATGTAAAAATTTAAATCAATTATGCTTTTTTTTGGGGGGGGGCAGGGGGGGCAGGCTGAAAAATGATATTGGTGAGTCACACAGCAGATAAAGGCATCTCTACCAAAGGACTATCAGGAATGAAGCAGAGCTTTTCTATGCAACCTGAAGCTCTCTATATAAATGAATAAATGAAATTATAAATAAAGAAATGCACCACTAAACACGCTGTTGTCTTGCTGCTCATCACTGCCAGGCAGAGGGACAGCAGACTTGGTGGAGACAAGCCACAGGGCTGTCCAGACATATGTGAGTGGGGTTCATCATTACACTCCTCAGGCTAGAAAACTACTCTGTGCACGCATGGCTAGCCCTGCCCCTCCATAACAATTCCTCCTCGTCTGTCCAAAGACCAGGATTAAACTGCCCCCCCACCTACTCAGATCTAAGGTGATCTTACACAGCCCAGGCAGGTACTAGCATCTGGGCAGCCCACTAAAAATGTAGAAAGAGCTGGAGAGTTTATAATTAAACCATTAACAATCAGACTTCACAGATTCAGACTATAGACTTTCCAGGTGAAAGGAGGTCACAGGTAGCAGGTAAAAATAAGAGACACATCTTTTTATTAGCAAGCTGGGCTCCAGTTACTGCAGCTGAGCTGAGCTGTGCTTTGCTGGGGTTGCATTTATCTTAAAGAATTTAACCACGGTGGTGACATATCTCCCATCTCTCCCAGTTTGTTTATGCTGGGTTCCCCACTGCCCTCTCTGAGAATGTCTTTTCTTTTCTTTTTTTTGAAGGACACTTAGCCTTCAGTTGCTTATCATCTCTCTAGAGCAGTGGTTCTCAACCTTCCTACTGCCGTGACCCTTTAATACAGTTCCTCATGTTGTGGTGACCCCAACCATAAAATTATTTTCGTTGCTACTTCATAACTGTAATTTTGCTACTGTTATGAATCATAATGTAAATATCTGATATGCAGGATGTATTTAGGTGACCCCTGTGAAAGGGTCGTTCGACTCCCAAAGGGGTCGCGACCCACAGGTTGAGAACCACTGCTCTAGAGGTTCAAAAAAGATACTATTGATGGTTATCTGGTATCTGGTACTGTGCCCAGTCCAACAATTCTGTGATGTAAGCTCAAGTCTTATTCCTGTTTCATACCTAAAGATGTTGAGATTTAGAGGGTTGAATGCCTTGTCCAAGGTCACATGATCATGGGAGGGGGCGCGTGGAGCACAAATCTGAACCCAGTTAAGTTCCAAACCAAAGCCAAAACCTTACCCCTGAGATCCAATCCCAAATTCCCTGTTGTCTCCTGGACACCTCTATCAAGATGTCGCCAAGAGCTACCAATTCCACACATCCAAGCCTGATTGGTTCAATCCCTCTCCATCCTCCTAAGCTGGACAGTTTAGAATCATCAGGATGCGGAATTGTAACTCTTTCTTCTTTCAAACCATAGCTTTCACTTGCTGTTTTTCTCTGTCCCTTCTATGTTGCTCTAACTCATCCTGACCAATGGAGAGTAGCCACAGCCACCCAGGTGGCACAGCCTCCTGACACGCCAACTGGCAGAAAGGAAATGGGTGTTTGAACAGAAAAGTCAGAATCTCAGTCCCATTTCTGTCCATTTCAAGCTAGGGGACCTTGGCCAATTTTTCACACCTACAGCAGCCCCACAGGGAAGTCATGAGGTTAGAAATAATGCATGTTAAATGTACACAGGTTTTGCGTTGGCCTCTGAGTGCCTCAGTTTCCCCGCATATAAAATGGTAGCTGTGGCATATGCCTCATAGGTTGGTGGGAAGATTAAATGAGTCCCCATTCCTGGCCCATGAAGCAGCACTGGCCCACAGTGAATACAGTGAATGCTGTGAAAGCATCGCTGTCATCACCACCCAGTGTCCCTGCCCTCTCCTCTCTCTGAAGGCACACAGCACACTCACATTTGCCTCCCTGCTTGATACATAATCAACATACATGTTTTCCTTCTCGGTCTAGGAGTGAGCTGACTTGCATACGCACTGATTTCCCCCTCTAGTTTTTGGTCTGCTTGGCTGCACACAGTAGGGCCTCAAAAATACCAACTGAATATCTCTGAAGGACTATGCTCTTCTCATAGGGATTGTTTAGATAGCAATTTTGTTTTCCTAGCTTTTTTTTTTTTTTTTGGACTTTATTATGGACACATCTGGGCAGCCTCACGGGCTTATTTCGAGCCTTGTAAAATGACTGGAGGCGGGAGATGAACATCCTGTTCTGCCGGAGTTGAGCAAACTGAATGGCACAGCAGCCTCCGCTGTGCTGTATAGAAGCAAACGGCCACAGTGAGCTTTGTCAATAACGTGCTCAGAGAGCAGCAAATGAGGAACGGCCAGGCTCTGAGGGCTTGCCTCCAGATCAGTGTCTTCAAAGCTGAGTTTCATGGTATTGAACCCTGACCTCTCAACCCCTCAAGGTGGAGTTTGCCCACAGAAGTGCCCAGAATCCCTTCTGTTCTGCTTTAAGATAAATACATAACATTTTCCTTTCCGGATTTAAAGATGAGCCACCTATCATGATGAACAATTTTACATCTAAATACAGTCCATCCCACATACAAACCCCCTTTTGTGAATCTCTGTACCATTTACTTGTTCCCAAGAAGCACTTTGTGCTGCACATCCTGGCAATTTTGTTGCTTTATGTATTTTCTGTCATTTATATCATGAGTTAGTGAGATGCTGTGAAAATGACCATGGCTAAGTAAGAGGAAAGCTTGCTTTTGTGGTACCAATGGGTTTTTGCAATGGTATCTGTTCACCAATACTCCGCTTTCTTTGAAAACATCAGTGGCACACCGTGGATTCATTTTAGCTGGCTATCTAGCCTTAACTCACAGATTCACAGAAATAAAGGAGAATTATGGAGTTTGTCCAGCCCAGGGATGGCAAATAGATTCTGTATCCAGGAACATCTCTAAATGATGGATAGTGGCAGCTTCCAGAAGCACTGTATTGGAAAAGATTCTCAGGCCACGCCAGGGGTGATGAGTAATATTTGCCATGGGTGTGGTGACAGAGTAGGACAATGCTCATGCCACTGGTTTGCCATCCCAGACTGTTTAACCGTCTAATCTGCAAATGAAGAAGTTACATGATTCTTTCCAAAATCACAGCACTGGCTGGTAAGCAACACTCACACTTCCAATTGTACTGTCCGCTCCCCAGCTGTGGAATCTGTTACTCCTCCACCCACACTCCACCACTCAACAAAATTAGCAAAAAATCAGGGTATGGAGAATGTGGCAGATGGAAAAAGGCAGTGAGAATCACAGGCTTTGAAAAACTGGGTAAAACCAGGCCAGCAGGTAGGAGAAAAGGCTAGCTGCACCAAGCATAGGGCACATCATTATTATTGATACTAGAGGCCTGGTGCACGGATTCATGCACCAGTGGGGTCCCTCAGCCTGGCCTGTGCCCTCACTGGGGATTGGGCCAAAACCAGCAGAATGACATCCCCCAAGGGATGTAGTAGTGTGCGAAGCGGCAGGCAGCCGGGGAGGAGCCTGAGCCTGGGCCAGGCACTGCACCGATCCCGCTCATTCTGGTCCCGCTGCACCTTCTGCCACCGCTCGTCTGGCGCCCATTGGTCAGCTAAGCGGCACTCCTGCTGTGGGAGCGCACTGACCATCAGGGGCCAGCTCCTGCATTGAACATCTTCCCGCTAGTGGTCAGTGTGCGTCATAGCAACCGGCCAAACGGCTGACTGGTCGAACGGTCGACCAGTCGCTTAGGGTTTTATATATATAGATTATTTTGCTAGGGTCTTGCTAGGTGTCTTCCTTTTCTATAATCAAGCCAGAGTCCCTGAGCTCCTGGTGGAGAAGTAAGTGAGTCCATGGTAGCAATGGATGACACAATCAGGAAGCCTCAAGGGCAGCTCGTGGCACTCCCAAAGTATGTGAACATGTATGCAGGTGCAAGATCAGCACCCCTGTGCATCTGGACAAGAATGGGCACCAGTGCAGGCAAAGGAGCAGCGACCTAAGCAGTGGCCGCTATGCTATACAACTCTAGTGGACCACTGCGGTTCTTTCCTGCCCAGCAAACATTTTGCTTCCTTGGATAATAGGGTCCTAATTTACTTTAATAAGTAACCCTCTTTCACTCTCAATCTATATATTTTAGGTGAGGCTGATTCTACTCTGGATTTAGTACAACGCATGTGACCCAGACTTAGCCAACCAGAGAATCACGACCAAATGGACACAGTGATTGTTACAGGGATAGATGCATGATCTAGTGAGAACCAATAAGATTCAATTTCAAGCTTTTGTTGGCAGTATCAGGAAGAGATGGTCTCTCGGGTGACTTCAGACTGGGAGAAAGACGTGGAGCTACCGAGACCTCCACATTGGGAAGCAGGGAGGGATGTGACTGTCTAAGAGTGAAGCCAACAGAAGGAAAATGGAACCACAAGATAAATAAGAACCAACGTTGATGCTATCATTTGGGAACTGGTACATAGCCATGCCTAAAGGCAGAGCTATCTCAGAAATAGTACAATTACATGAGCCCGCAATCCCCAACCCCACAGCCTCCCACCAATTTTTGAGTTGGGTTTCTGTCATACGTAACAACAAAAGAATCTTGGCCAATAATAAACCAAATACTCATCTTCCACATAAGACATACAGACCCTAAGCTCCTCCTTGGACCCAAGTTATCCCAAACATCTGACTTACCTGCAAGGAGCCCTGGATGTCTTTTCCCCCGACAATCACGAGTTCTGCCATGTCTTCCGCATGGGGAGTCCGGGCATGGACGAAAAGAGTCTTGCCCACTGCAGTTATGTTCCTCAGGGCGACTAAGCCACCTTCATTGTTCACCTTGAAGTATGGGCTTGAGACCTCGTAGTGTAGCTTGTCATTTCCCTTACAGTCACTGAAGTTCACTGGAGAAAACAAAACCAAACAAACCAAAACAGAAGGAGTGTGAGTAGTTTGGGCAGCTTTGTCCTAAAGATATCTCTGACCATTAGATGTGAATTATCATTACCCATCCCAGATCCACAAATGCTGCCCCTTGTCCCACAGCTTCCCCTCTGTACCCCCGTGACTTTGACCATGTTGAAGGTCTTCACTCCATCAAGACCCATCCTTGCTAACCTCCCATGACCAAGGCAGGTGCTAATCAATGAAAACACAGAGATAAACAGGACCACATCTCTGCCCTTGAATGTAGTGGGTGAAGCACACAATGATGTTTAGGAATGTCTGAGGTGCTGTGGCAGAACCAGTTTGCTCAGGAGCTTTAAGGCACAGCTTCATAGAGACAATATTTGAGCTGGGCCTTGAAGCTGAGTGAGAGAGTAGAAGCCCCCAGGAAGTGGAGGGCATGGTAGGTTATTCAAAGGCATGGGGATAGTGGTGGTGAAATAACAAAACAGACTCAGAGAAAGAGAACTAACTTGGTGCACTTTGAGGTATATTTGAAATTAGACAACAATTTTGGGGATAATGTAGGAGAGGTTGGAAAAGGAGGTTGAAAATGTTCCTTTGGAGATAAATTGGGAAACACCACTGAGTTAGGGTGCCTTAGACTATTTTTAGTGTTGACATAGTCAAGGTCAGGTGCATGTTCTGGTTTCAGTGTAGGACAGTGCTTCCCATGGGTTGGGATGCATCAGAATCCCATGGGAGCTTCTTAGAAATCCCAAGGACCCAATCCAAGGAGGTAATTTAGTGGTTCTGGGTTCTAGAGAGTGGTTTGGAGAAGAGGAGGAGAGGCTAAGAAAACGAGTTAACTCAACATTGTACCAATGATGCCTGGCCCAGATGTAAGCAGTGGCCGGATGGGAGTGAGCAAGATCCCTGTAGTTGAATGCTAAGTCATGTGTGAGAGGGAACAGGGAAGAGCAGACCTCCTGGGGGAACCACATGAGCACATGGGCATTGCCAGGAGCAGCAGCTGTGACAGCTGGTCACGCTCCCCTCTATGGTGTGCCTGTAGCTGGTACAGGATTCTATTTCCAAAGGCATCACAATCCATTGTCTGCACGAGTTTGCCTGTCTGCCTTCCTCGGTAGGCTGCCAGGCCCTTGGGTGGAAGCATAGAATTGCATGTACTACTTGCATTCCTCCTCCCCACACTTCTGTTTTCTTAGCTCTCTGCTGAACAGCTTTGTCTAGTAAACCTTTAATTGAATCACAGCATAGACATAGAAAAGTACATAAATCAGAACGTACATCTCAACGAATTTTCAGAAAGTGGGCACACACATGGGCCCAGCACCTAGACCTAGACAAATATAATCAGTCCTCCTCTCTCTCCCCCTTCCTGAGTAAAATCCCTACACTCCTCCCCAGAGGCTGTACTGCACTGACTTCTGATGTCAGAGTTTGACCTGCATTTGCACTCATACAAATGGAATGATGCAGATTGTGCTCTTTTGTTCTGGATTCTTTCACTCAGCATTATGTTTGTAAAATTCAACCATGTGGCTGCAAGGCAGAGCTGTTTATCCTAATCACTATATAGTATTTTAGCATGTGGCTATGCTGCGTTTATTTATCTGTCCTATTGCCTATGGACAGGCATTTGGCCTATATCCAGTTTAAGTCTCTTAAATATTGCTACTAGGAACTCTCCTGTGTGCTTTTGGAACATCTACATGGGTCCAAGTACATTGTTAAAGCCATATACTTTTCTGATGAACTGAGCTGATTTTTCTTTCCTGGGAAAATCATTCTTACGGTGGTAATAATCATATTAGCTGATAATAATAATGGCTAACACAAATTTAGCACTTCCTGCATGCCAGGCTCAGTGTTAAGCAGATTATCCTATTTAATCTTTACAACAACAATGAAGGAGGCACAATTTTGATTCCCTCTCCCCCCACCCCCACCCCCAGATTATAGATCAGGTGACTGGGGCTTGAGGAAGGCAAGGGAGGGTGCCCAACTCACACAGTTTGTAAAACCAAACCTGGTCCCTTTGCCCTTCACCACTATACATCCTCAAAACTGACAAACCCCATGTAGAATAGATTCCTCTTGGAATCCCATGAGGACCTGAATATGATGACCTGAGTACCCTGTTCAGTCCTGCTCCCAAGTTCCCACCCGGCCCTGGTGCCTGTTGCATGGCGTTGCCTTGAGTTCCCTCTGCGTTGGGGCTCCAGAGCCTTTCCTGGCTACCACGTCAGCTTCAGGGGCATCGTTGTGTGGACCCACAAGTGGACTTTTGGGAATCTGCAGTTCCCAACACTTGCTCACTTCCTCTGACCATCTTGTTTGCCCAGTTTCAGTTTGTGGAAGTGAACTTCGAAGCAGAGACATGACCATTGCTTTCCTGGTCATCATCAGTTAGCATTCACCCACTGGAGGCACACTGCTCAAAGGACAGGGCCTGCTGGCAGCTTGTTCCCTGAATTGCCGAGATGTTGATTCTGGACCTGGCCCCTGGGCAGGATCAGAGCAGGCAATCTCAGCTGGGGAGAGGTGGGAACAAGCGAAAGTATGCAAAAGTCAGTGGGGGTTCTAGTTTCACACCTACGTCTCTTACGTTCCCTTTTCTCTTTCCTTCCTTTCTTCATCCCTCACTTCCTTCCTTCTTTTTTTCTTCCCTTCCCTTCCTTTCATTGTTCCTTTCCTCTTATATTTCTTCTACAAGTATTTACTTAGAGCATGCATTATACAGTTGTTTGGATTACAGACATTAATCCAAAACCTTGTAAGTGGTAAGAGACCTATTCCAGGCAGATCGAAACATAACACATGCAAAGGTCCTGTGGTAGCCAAGGAACTGTAACTAAGCCAGTGAGATGGGAACAAAGAGCAAGGAAGATAGCAAGGAAGAGAGGGTGGGATCTGGAAGGCCACAAAAGGCTTATTCCATGAAGGTAGCTTTGGACCCTTCCATTACGACTATAGAACTGACTGCTTCCATCTGAGTCTTATATAACTGTGGATCCCCACCGAAAACCAGCACCAACCCCCTCCATGTCTGGGCTGTCTGCTGGCCTCCCCTCTGGCCTCTGTCTTCACTCAGAGCCTCACACATGCCCACACCTGTGCCTCCCTACACCCGCTGTTCTGCTCTACCTTTTTCCACATATTGACTCCTCTGGTAGAAGGTACTCCCCACCTTCTTCACCCTATTACCTGTTAGTCATTCTTTAAGATTCAGCTCAGCAACCTCTCCAAACACCCTCTTTGTGTTCTCAGAGTTCCCTGCACATAGGGCCTTGCACATCATGTTACACCAACATGCCCACTTTATGTATCTGTTTGTCCCACCAGAACCAAAAGCAGAGGTTGGATCTTACTCTTTTATTCATCTCTACATCTCCAGCAATGAACGGAATGCTTTTCCATACATGAGACTGTCGGTAACGATTCCATTTAACTCGATAACTCTAGTGGTGGTGGATCGGGGCTCCTCTCCATTCTGGGAGCAGAAGACACTGGAGGCAAGGCCAGGGTCAGAATGAAGGCCCCTAGTCTCCCTAGTCTTGGTTGAGCCCAGTGGGAGAGAGAAGTAGGAAATGAAGGACTTAGTCTCCCCATAGTTCCCCAGTTCCTGGATACATCAATTCATGAAAGCACAGCCTCCCATGCTTAGCGTGGGCTTAGCTCACTGGTAAAGTCAGGGGTGGTGGCTACCTTTCTTCTGGATTCTAATAAAGCTTCACACAGTCCTGAAGCATAGCTGGGATCAGTGTGTGCATGTTGAATGAATGAATGTTTTGAAAAATAAAGGTAACATCTACCATTTCTTGAGTGGCGTCTGAGTACCAGTCTCTGTGCCAACAACTGTGCATTTAGGCACTTCCTAAAGCCTCATAGCAATTCTGATCTGTAGCAGCATTTCCCACTTTTAAAAATTATCTACCCCCCGCCCCGACCAAGTCCTTTTAGATATTTTTGCCTAAATGCCACTACTCTCATGAGATTTTACTGTCACAGATAACTGTTCACTTTAATGTCACTGTATATCAGTTTATTTACTGTATGTGTATCTGTACTTTGCTCACACACAAAAAGTGCCATTGGGCCTCTCTCAAAGAACCCATGTCACCCCTTTGGGGGCAATGCAGCTGCATAGAATGCACAGTCTACAAGCATCACCAGTCTCTGTGCCAACAACTGTGCATTTAGGCACTTCCTAAAGCCTCATAGCAATTCTGATCTGTAGCAGCATTTCCCACTTTTAAAAATTATCTACCCCCCGCCCCGACCAAGTCCTTTTAGATATTTTTGCCTAAATGCCACTACTCTCATGAGATTTTACTGTCACAGATAACTGTTCACTTTAATGTCACTGTATATCAGTTTATTTACTGTATGTGTATCTGTACTTTGCTCACACACAAAAAGTGCCATTGGGCCTCTCTCAAAGAACCCATGTCACCCCTTTGGGGGCAATGCAGCTGCATAGAATGCACAGTCTACAAGCATCGTTCCCATTTTACCAGAGGAGAGACCAAGCCTTGGGGAGATTGACTAACTTGCTCAAGGTCACACATCCTGAAAAGGCAAGAACCTGTCCCTGGTCTGACCTGTCTGCAGTTCAAGTTCTCAGCACATCCACATCCTAGGAATGGATACATGAGAGGGAAAGGGGCAGGTGCCCATCCCGACCCCTCCAGGATGCTCACTAATCCCTCAGGAGTCATCAGAGGTACCAGGTGGGGGCATAATGAGAGACCAAATCTACTTCCAGGACCTGGCACATAGGGGCTGCTTAGTACATTCTAGCTTCTTTCCAACTGGCTGTATCAAGTAGCTAAGGGTTGCATAATTGGGTATTTTTATGTTAGACATATTTTACCAATTCAGGAGCAGGTGCTTTAGACTGTGGCTCTTTTTCAAGGCTATGATAATCACCCGGAGAACATTTAAAAAATAGCAATACCTGCCCCAACCCGAAACAGAGATTCTGATATACCTGGGCTGGCCTGGGGTCCTGGCACTGGTATCTGTTTGAAGCTCTCCAGGTGAATCTAATGTAACCAGGACCAAGAACTAGGACCTTGGACAATGAATGGTTTGTCAAGATGCCAGGTGTCCACATTTTCCGCCTTCCCTGGCACAGAGAGGAGGTTGGAGAACTAGCATGCCAGCAACTGCTATCCTCATGCCCTTAGAAATGCATTTTTAATGGTAGGGTCTCTAAGCCCTTTCCAATCCTGGCTCATATGTAGCAGCAGCCCTGTGACCTTGGGCAAAACACCCATCCTCTTTATGCCTCAACGTGTTCCTCTGTAAAGTGGGACAAATACTAGTACTGCCCTCACAGGTGCTATAATTCTTATGATGAGCATTAAACATAATATGTACCTACATGCATAGAGCACTTAAGACTCTGGTGCTTCATGCATAAAAATGATTATTATCATTATTCCTGTAATTCTGGGCACTAAAGAGACTATCTTTTTCCTTTTCCTATATAGCTTCCTTCTTTCAGCAGCTTTTCCACCTGCCTTCTGCGTCCTTCCACCTCTTTCTAGTCAGGTGCCTGTGCTCCAGCCTGCTGGCTGTGTGCAGTTACCATGGAGATGGTTACTATAGGCATCTCTGCGGAGGGTAAAGGAGTGAGGCAGATGATTCTGATCCCACCTTGCCCATCTTTGACTTCCCCCTCCCCCAACTTGTCTTGGCAAAGTCCTACTTATCTCACATCAGAGGTTGTGAAGGAAAAATAGCATCAAAGGAATGAAATTATGGTGCCTTACCCATAGTAGATTCAAGTCTTGTGTCCATTGGTTATGCTTATATGCATGCATACAAGTCCTTTGGTTGGTCTCTTATTCTTGCCTGGCTCCACCCTACTCAGGTTTATAATCTAGGAGGATTCTGGTATAATCTAAGAGGATTTCTGATATTTGAAATGACATATCTAACATAAATAATGCAGACTTGAGAAAGACACAAACCTTAGAAAAGGCACAAATCTAGATCATGCAATTTTGGCAATATATAAATGTCAAACCTGAAATATATTAGAATGTCTAAAAAAAAGAAATATTTCACCACACTGTTATTCTCTGGAAGAGAAAAAAAAAGACTCTGCTTCATACCAGTTATATTTCACCTTAACTTCCCTATCAAAGGGTTCCGCTGATAGCATCAACCTGTATCATGATCTCATATTATGAACTTTGTTGACACAATATGTCAATGAGTGCCAAACTTTTAAAGAGTTTGGGCCAGTGCATGGAACATACTAAGGATAAAATTAAATCATTTATGTCTATCTATTTTAAAAATATTTGTTTCTATAGAGACAACCTCCTAAGTAGCTCAAAATGAGTCTATGAGAATAAATGCAAGGAAAATTCTAGCAAACAATTAAACTTGTGAACAAATATTCAAAACCTCTATCTGAGGGGGAAATGTACTATTTGTACTACTGGGAACCTACAAAGGACTTCCTTACATAGTTTATCACTGTGGCATTTAAAATAGCTTCTGGAAAGAAAAAATTATCCATATAATACATTGTACATGGGGATTTATTGGAATCACTTGCACAACATCATTCTTTGAGATAATCTTTGAACACCCCAGGAGAAAGAGGGAGGAAGTGAAAACTCCCCACCTGGGGGAAAAATGCAAATTAGACAAATGGCACCACTCAGCGTTTCAATTATGCTTTCAGCATGTTTCCACTCAAAATGTCCTCTGGGCTTAATGCAAATGTCACAAAAAGACAAACTTTAGCTGGGAGACAAAACCACAATTGAAATGGGGAGTTTGGCATGTGAATTAAGGGGCTTAATCTTCCTGACCTTGATTTTATGCTTTTCTATTTCTTTCTTTTGAATGTAGCTTTTAGGGATGAAAATCCAAAAGTCATGGATTTATTACCATCTAGAAATATGTGAGGGAGCAAATTAAACTGCATTAGGATCCCAGGAAATATGATGGATTTAAATTGATCTGCAAAATATAGAGTAGTCCTGCTCCTGTAGATAGGTATAAACTAATATATAGAATTTGTGCTAGTCTGACAAGTGTTTTGGGTCAATCAACTCACATCTCAGATGGGCAAATGATCTTCCTACATACATTATATACGTATTCAGAGAGACTTGCAAATTGGTTGGCACATAAGTTGTAGGGCCTCTCAGAGTTGGTGGCAGACTCTGCTTGTACAGTTCTGTGAGGATATGTGAAGATCAGTCTAACTATAGACTGAACCAGTCATCCTGGGAGTTGTAGCCATAGACAGATATGCTTGGATCACTTCTAGGAATCCGAACTCTTACACAGAAAAGAGTGGCTTTATCCAGCAGTATGCTCATAATAGAAAAAGTCCTGATTTGTGGCATTTGCCAATCCCTATGGTGTAAATATTCTAAACATAGCTGATATAGCTAGCAATGTGCTTTCAACTGGCTTGCAAATTTCTAAAAATTCAGCAATCAGCTCTCAGGAGTTTAAGTACTAGCTGGCTCCAGCACACCACGGGGACCAGGCAATGACTGTGCAGAAGAGTATAAATGGTGCTCTCCCTCAGACTGGACCAGATATCCCAGCACTCCTGACCTAGTTAGTAAAACAGATTTTAATTGCTTTATCAGTAGGGAGGGTTGATCTGCAGAATCTTTGCTGGGGCATGGAAAGCCATGCCTTTCTGACAACTGAAGTAGTATTTAGTTCAGAAACGTCAGATGGACTCTCCCCAGGATCCAGACCATCACTTAATTGTTTCTCACATCTTTGGTATCCCACTGGCACCAACAGGGCTTAGTCCAGAGGCTCTTTGGACTTGCCCAAGTGAGAAAAACAGAAAGCATTTCCTTTGGCTCCCCTGAATACCCTCATTTCTCAAGCATTCTGGTCAATCAAGCTTTCATGAACATATGTTCAGTTCTTCCCACACTGGGCCAGATGCTTATATGATACAATAAGCGCATCCTCCAG
Source organism: Myotis brandtii (assembly GCF_000412655.1). Lineage (NCBI taxonomy): Eukaryota > Metazoa > Chordata > Mammalia > Chiroptera > Vespertilionidae > Myotis > Myotis brandtii. Next base: position 9,011,107 of record NW_005356042.1, read on the forward strand.
CTTTGATTCATTCTACCCTCCTGATTCTTGAATGCCGTGAACTGTATCTTGTGTTCCATGTTTCACCTGGAGTCAGTGCTGATATTCACAGAGCTTCTGTAAGGCTCTGGCACATTCCTAACTGTGACTGATTAATCCTGGAGTAGATTTCCCTCCAAAGCCTTTGTAGATTTGATAGATGCAGAATGCACATAAAATGGTCTTAATACCGTGTCATGTGTCAATTCCAACTTTGATAAAATAGAATTTCAATGCTATTGTGTCGGCCGAAGATATAGTGCATGGTTCTGTCAAGTGATCTTCAGCAGAAACCTATTTTATGTAAACCCTTAAGGGCTTCCTCTTGGAGAAAAGACAAAACCACATCTGCTTTCAGGGAATTTTCTCTGCCAACCATTAAAAACTGAGCTGCTAGCTCTGAATCCAGTCTTTTCTGACAGGGTCTTACATTTTCCTCTTGCTACAAATTCCTTAAAACATGGCAGTTTGTTTTCTGGAAGAATTCTGTGCATTGTCTATCTCATGGTGGTTATAGTCACTATGAATTTGCATTTCAAATTGGAATGACTTTGTATGGCATAGTGCCCAACATAGTACACATTAACCCTGTTTGTTGAATGAGTAAATAGCAGAACTGCAACTTGGCAGCTAAGTAAATTTGAAACCCCTCAAACAAAACCGAGAATGATGGCCCAAACTCATGTGAATATTTGAGTGAGTCGATTTGAAAGGCACCTGATCAGATCAGTGAAACCGAAATCACAAATTCAGCAACTTTGAGAACCACTAAGTCTCAGATTTACATAGATCCCCTCTCAGATTTTTGCAATACCAGCACAATGTCTCCTACATAGCCCTTAGGTTTTGTTTTTTTAAATTTGTCTAGTAATTATGTGCACACATGTCTTCCTCCCTTACATAGCCCTTAGGTTTTTTTTTTATTTGTCTAGTAATTATGTGCACACATGTCTTCCTCCCTATGACTGTCAGCAGGGTAGGTTAATGAGAAGAGAAATTTGCTCTACTACAACTTGCCAGATATTTGGCAGTTGGAATTGTCTGGAGACAGAGTGTAGCCAAGTGTTCTGGCTGAGCCTACACTGAGATTCAGATCCTGATTATGTCTGATGCTCTGGCAGTCTCTGATTTCCCAAGTACCTCTCTACTGCCTGAGGAGGTATACGTAGAGAACCTTTAAAGAGGATCACTTCTTTATGACCACCTAGAGAGATACAGAACCAGAAGGAAGATGGAGAGGAGAACACAGTATTGGTTTCTTAGTCCCGCCCCATGGGTTTGCAGTATAGAGAGAGAATAAGCTAAAAGAATAAGAATAAGAATAAGAATAAGAATAAGAATAAGAATAAGAATAAGAATAAGAATAAGATCCAGAGACAGAGAAGTATCAATTAGAACTTCAAACCTCAGATGGAAGGTAGGGGAGGGAAGGGGTAAGGGGGAGAGATCAAGCAAAGGTCTTGTATGCATGCATATAAGCGGGGGGGGGCGGGGGCAATGGGGAGATAAGACACATATGTAATACCTTAATCAATAAAGAAATTTTAAAAAAAGAATAAAAATAAGAAAGCTCAAAGATTCACAAACCACAGCTGATTTAGGTAACCTCAAGCACTGTTACTCTGGTTCCTAATCACAAAATATTATGGTGAATGGTGACTGGCCCTATTTCTGAATGAAGGACAGCTTGGTTTTGCTCTGGTGCAATGAAGACTAAAGCAGCTTACAGCCTTTTGGCATTGTGAAGGGTTCCCAGTTTGGGGGATCCTAGAGATGGACTTTGAGAAGCAGCTTTCCTACAGAAGGCAATGGGGAGGCACTCCCTTCAAGGGCTTCCTAGAACCATTAATCAATAAAGAAGCCAGAAGGAGAGATCATGAAAGAATTGTCTGTGAGTTTGTATGAGAGATTCCCTGGGTTCTTCCAGAAATAATTGGAATAAGAGTCAAGAGAGGAGGGTCTGTTGAAGTCCTACACCTGTATGGGGTAGGGGGGTTTATAAGCAGATGCAGTGCAAACATTAATATTTGCATGGCCTCTTTATTGTCCAAATATTGGAAAAGTCTGAAGAAATTCAGGACCATTTGGAAAGTCTTGTCCTTCCTGAATGAAAAATTTGCTTGTCACTGGATACTTTCAAGTGGAACCTCGATGACTATTCAGCAGAAATATGGAAGAGATTCTAGCATTGGATGATGTCTCTTACAATCTGAAATTCTATTATTCTAAATCTTAACATATTCATCCATTATCCCATAAAAATATCATTTGTTCACTTACAGTGTGCAAGACAGTAGGCAGCATGGGATAAATGCCAACATAAAAATAAATAAGGCATACTATCTGCCTCCATGATATATTTAGAACCTAGAAGGTTGTAGGGGTGCCTTTTGAAGGATGGTTGTCTATTTCTACACTGTGTCAAAAGGCCAAACAAGCACCATAAGGTAGACATTACAAGAAGGCAGATCATAGTCCAATATTATAAATTATTTCTAGAAATGAGAGAAAGTCAACCAATGAACAGGCTCATTATTACCAGATGCATTCAAGGTGATGGATTATCAAGTATAGCTCACTTTACTGAGGAGTTGCACTCTCTAAAACTTGCTTAGAAAGCAATTTTTTGTATAATTTTACTACATTTTATTATAAAATTGAATGTGTTCTTCTATTAAATGTTTGGCCTTATGTCATAATAAAATCATATTTAAGAATGCAATAACATATTAGAAACATTTGAAGGAAAGAATTATAACTTTGCAGGTAAATATTGATACTAATCCATAAAGCAAATAGTAAAAGTATGCAAATAACATGGACAAGTGTTTAAATTGGCTCTGAGTGTTTAAAGATCTAATTATAATGATGCCCACCTGCAAAACTGAGCATTGTGGATCTAAACGTCCTTTAGTTTTGATTTAATCTCTCCTCTAGAACTCTAGGCAGATGATCAGCTCTTCTCTTTCTAGGCTCTGTAGGAGCTCTTGGGTTTTAGAAGGGCTGAGGATGATTTGGGGATAAAGGCAGGTAGGAGTGCAAATAAGTTAAAATGTGGAAGATGAGCAAACAAACAAACAACAATTCTGCAAAAGAGTCTTCAGGGGATGTATACTGAATCAGTTTCTGATGTATCAACACTGAAATAGATGTGTAAAGTGCTATCATGAATAGAGAAGACACAGTCCCATCTCTTAAAGAGCTTATAATATATGATCTGAAATAATGCAAATCAAAACGACAATGCCATACCATCTCACACCTGTCAGAATGGCTATCATAAACAAATCAACAAATGACAAGTGTTGGCGAGGATGTGGAGAAAAAGGAACCCTCGTGCCCTGCTGGTGGGAATGCAGACTGGTGCAGCCACTGTGGAGAACAGTATGGAGTTTCCTCAAAAAACTAAAAATGGAACTCCCATTTGACCCAGTGATCCCACTTCTAGGAATATATCCCAAGAAACTAGAAACACCAATCAGAAAGGATATATGCACCCCTATGTTCATAGCAGCACAATTCACCATAGCTAAGATTTGGAAACAGCCTAAGTGCCCAACAGCAGATGAGTGGATTAGAAAACTGTGTTACATCTACACAATGGAATACTATGCTGCGGTAAAAAAAAAGGAACTCTTGCCTTTTGCAACAGCATGGATGGAACTGGAGAGCATTATGCTAAGTGAAATAAGCCAGTCAGAGAAAGATAAATACCACATGATCTCACTCATTTGTGGATTAGGGGAGGGTGGGGGTAAAAGGGAGAGATCAACCAAAGGACTTGTATGTATGCATATAAGCTTATCCAATGGACACAGACACCAAGGGGGTGAGGGCATGAGTGGAGGTGGTGGTGGGGGCAATAGGAGGATAAGGACACATGTGCAATACCTTAATCAACAAAGAAAAAATAATAAAACCTGAAAGAAGGTGGGTTCTGGGAGAGGAGGAACTAACCATCAAGCTTTTAACAAAATATCAGGAGCACAGTAGAACTCAATAAGTGATTTCCCCCACCTCGATCCTCATATGATGCTTCAACATTTTACAGAAGGGAAATAACAGATGCTTGGATTTGGCTGAGTTACCCATGGCACAAAGGTTAGTGATAGAACTGGGGTTCAAACCCAGTTTTGCCACACTCCAAAGGCCACACTTTTCACTGCACTACTCTGTGCCTTCTGATTACTTTATTTGAAAAATTCTCCAAGAAATAGTGAGTGAAAAATAGAAGTCTTTTTTCACATACAATTTAACAAACTGATCTTTACTCAGTTAGTTTCAAAACCTAATTAATCCAAAAAAATAGATGAGTTGACTGAGTATCAAAAACTTGTAAAACATCAAACTTTGGTATGTGACCCAGCTGAGGATGCTAACAAGGCATCACTCCCACTAGTTCCTGCACTGGTTCAGTGAATGTAAATGACTGTGGCATCGAAGAGAAAAGAGTATTGGTTCATATGAACAAACATTAGTAAGTATTCAAGGCACTTCCTTAGATCTTCTACTCTCTCTACAAAACCATAGACATGCTGGTTTTCATGTTTGATGTCTGTCTTCTATAATAGTTACCATTTATGGAATGTTTTCTAAATGCCAGACAGTACGATAAACACTTATAAACATTATTTCTTTTAATTCTCCAACAGTCCCATCAAGGTAGTAGTTTAGAGGTGAAGAAATAGAGTCTCTGAGAGATTAAGAAAATGTCTTAAGGCCACACATCTGCAAGTGGCAAAGCTGGAACTTTGTTTTTTACATCTATTGTAGAGGCCTGTCCCAGGTCCTGGCAGAAGAGGAAGAAGAGGGTGGATTATTTTAGGATGGAGGAATCCAAAGTAAATGTTAAAAGTTATTCCACAGCCTAGGAGCACATGGTTTAACCAGAAGTTAAACAGTTTGTGTCTAAAGTTGAAAAAGGTGTCAAAGATGGAGTTGAATGGAATCTTGAAGTGTTAATTCCATCAGGGGAAAACCAGAGGTCAGAAGTCCTTGTAACTCAAAGCTTAGGGAATAGTGAAGCTTAGGAAAATGCATGAATGGGGCTCAGCCAGATCTTTACGCAATCCCAGAACATATACAAGTATCCAAGAGCTTTTACTAGTATGAATTCTTTAAAGGTTGGAGGAAAAGCTATGTGTGAAATTTACTATCATTGATCTACCTATAACTTTTATTAAAGAAGTCTTGAAATTTGGACTTTCTGCAGACCAATGCCCTGTTATTCTACTTCAAAATAATCGCAACTCCCCAAATCACAGCAAACAAAACACCACAGGGGAGGAGAAAACAGCAGAGAAGTTTGATCTACGATCTTCAGAATGGATTCATTTTCATAAGACCCAAAGGTGATCTGTCAC
>NW_005356042.1:9017487-9030641 GCF_000412655.1 Myotis brandtii
ATATATATATATATACTGAAGCATATGGTTCCACACAACTGTGATATTTACGATAATGAATCACAGATGTTTAAATGGATGTAATCTAAAAACACTTTAATGCTAAGATGCTGGAATCTTACTGCAAACATTGTGAAGTGAGGACCTTTAAATTATGTTCGTTTTCAGATATGATCACTAGAAATACAACTTCACATATCCTGGGAAAATACCAGGCAGAAAGGAATGACTCTCCCCCACCCTTTAAAGAAACAGTGTTCAAAGTCATCAGGAACTCCAAAGGTGTGAATTTGGTTACTTTATTGATAACTGAATTGCAGTTCATCCTAGAATTAAGGGTGAACTTACACAGTGGGATATCCTTTGATTGTGCACCCATCCTATTTCACATAATATTTTAATGGTAATTGTTAAATTCCAAAAATAATTTAAAATTTCAGTGGCTTGAAATGGGAAATGTGCCCATTTACCATCTCACCCATCCCTCACTTGTTCCACCAACCATAAAATTTGATGTATAATCTACAAAACCTACAAACTATATTCACACATACAGTTAAATAAGTAGGTTTGCTTTTATATCTATTACAAACTTTTCATGTTAGTTCATATAAATCTGTTTTATTCTTTTCCATGACTGCATAATACCTCTTAGTATGGGTATGCTATCATTAAAGAAGTCCCTATTACTGATAACTTAGAGTTTTCCTGTTTCATAATTACTAAGTGTGTAGTGGTACACACCTTCATACCTGCCCTTTTGTACCTATGTGCAAGTATATCTCTACAGTTGAGGCTCCTCTTGGAAACTGCTGACTCAAAAGAAATGGCCATTTAAAATGTTGTTAGACACTGACAAATCATCTATCAGAAAGGTTATATCAATTTGGACTCTAGTACCAAGTATTAGAGTTCTCTTTCCTCACGCTAACAGTAGATGATATAATATAATGTAATGTTTATATTTTTGCCAACTTGATAGTTAAGAAAAAGTATATTGTTAATTTATATAGTTTTGATGAATAGTGAAGTTAGGAATTGTCTCACAGTATGGGTCAGCCATTTTTATTTCCTTGTCTGTGAATTTCATGGTGGATTAGGAATTCAAATTTCCATAGATTGTTTTCTTGCTTTTCTTTTTACTAGATCACAAGCTTCTTGAAAGAAAGAACTGTTTGTTCTAACCCCAATACTTTGCAGAGAGGAGACATACATGTGTTGTTGAATGAATACATACTTGTATGACTAAGGCTAACGTTTCTTTCTGCTACTACACAGCTGCTTACCATACTCTCCCTTTCAAAGAGGAAACTAAATTCAACACCTCCTTCCCTTCCTCAGTTCCCTCTTTACCTTACCCCTTATATCCTGCCTTTCCCTTACCAGAATAAAGCCAGGTGCAGGGGCGTGTCAGCCTGTTAATCCTGTATCTCCAGTACTGGCTCAGAGCCTGACACAGAGTAGGCACTCAGGAGATGTTTTCTAAATGAATATGGCCTGTCATACTGTTTCTATACCAGATACCACACTGGCACACAACTGGGAAAGGTGGACTGGAATTTTTGACGTTCTTTCTGCTTTTCTTAATCTCACCTTGTAGACCAGGGTTTGAAGTGTGTATAGAACCTATAAAAAGGACATGCTATTATGACATTGGGGCTTCATTGTCCTGGCTTTTTGTTGTTGTTCTTTATGGCAGCTGCATAGAAAAAGTTGCACACAAACTTGCAAGAGTGAGTTCAATTGAGATGCTGAACCTATGAACTGAATTCATATTCACATAGGCTGGCATGAAGTTCTAAAATCAGCTGAGCTTGTGGGTCAGCTTATCACCTCTTGTCCCTCTAAATCAAGAGTCAAGAATCTACAGCCTGTGGTCTAATGTGGCCCACTACCAGATTTTGTAAATAAGGTTTTATTGACACATAGTCACACTATTTGTTTACAAGTTGTCTGTAGCTGCTTTGCTCTACAACTGCAGAATTCAATAGTTACAACAGATACTTTCTGGTTCACAAGCCTAAAGTATTTTTTATTTAGCTCTTTGCAGAAAAAGTTTGCTGATCCATGCTATAGACCAAGGTCACATTTTCCCCACCACACATTTTTCAAGAGATCTGCTCTAAGCCACTTGAGTGCTAAGGCAAGTAAACTCACCCACAATGCTTTTTGCACTTCAGTTTGATGATTAGCCACAAAGACAATCAGCAGAGTGGGGAAATGACCCACAAGCACTCACCTAAATGTGATCTCAATGCCTGGTATTATCTTTAATTTTCAAAAATAAAATTTGCTGGGAGATTATATTTCATTCAAAACAGAATCTCAAGAGATTTAACTTTTAAAATACACTTTTAAAATCCACAATCCGCACTCATTAAATCTATAGACAAGCACTCATAGGGAAGATGAATATACACAGAAGAGTACAAGGAATTATGTGTATCTATATTTTGTATGTCTCTAAAGCAATAATGTAATTTTGAGCCAAAAAAAAATCACCAGAGAATCATGCTTCTGGTCAAGTTCATACACAAAACTATTTGTCTTCAGAGTCTGCTTCCCACACTTAAAATAATCTGTCATCTGTGAATGTGATTTGTCATTAACTTTTGTTTCTTTCTTATAAAGAGACTGTCATTATTTTCACCAAAATGCCCAGGATGTCTAATTTTCTGCACTCTCTAAGTAAAGCTATTTGAAAATTTAGCTTCCCAAAAAATGAAGTGGGAATTATCCAGCCCAAGGGTGATAGGAATTTGAGCACCATTTCTCTCAGTAAAGGGGCCAAAAGAAAAATGACAGAAACCAAAAACAAAACAAAAGACTTAAATTGTTTTAACATTTTCATGAAGTTAGATTTTCTGTTGGAACATTTAAAAGGAATAGTAACTGTGTAGTTTAAGTACATAAAATCCAATGAACTAAAAAAAAGTACCACATTTAAACTATTGCATGTATTTCCCCTGTAATTTTCTAAGTTGAGCTGGATAGTTGCCTGGGTGTCCATGGATATGAATTCTTTTTTCAGTACACAAAGGGTCGGGGGTAAGAAGGCCCATTTCTAGGCTGGGGACAGAGTATGAAAATGAAATCTAGCTCAACAAGAAATTAACGCAACAAAAGTGGGTGAGATGTAAAAGAAAATGAGGTAGAATCACTTTTTCATTCTTACATCAGTAGCAACTCTGAAAATATTCATACTAGCTGCAATGAATAAAACAGTTGCTATGTTCAACCCCCACCCCCTCTGAGGAAGGTGGGTCCAGCGAAAAGCAAGACCCTTGTTTACACTAAGCTTCTCACTGGGTTTCGGTGTTGAAGTTTGAGAGGGTATAAAGTCCAGTGGTTGCTAAACAGCTCTTCATAATAAAATATTAATTGGGAGAAAACAACAATTCAGGCAAGAAGGTGTGAGGAGCAGAATTGGGAGGGAGAGGAGAGAAGAAAAGAGAAAGCTGAGAGATGGTGGAAGACCATAACTGTCTCCCCAGTAAATTGAATTGCTCATGGGTGGTGTGTGTGTGTGTGTGTGTGTGTGTGTGTCTTGTACCACCTGGTGCAGGGGCCATGTTTTATTTTCTTGCTGAGGTCAAGACTGCCATGGTAAGTCTTTGTGGCACAGGGCCCAGAAGCAGGACAGCCCATGAAGACACAAGCCCCTAGGAAGCAATATTAATTAGGGGAAGGCTTTAGATCTTCACAGCTATGAAAGTCAGGGGCTCAATTTTAGTTTAACTAACCCGTCAGGGGTTAGAATAGGCCTGTGAACATTTGGTTTACGTTTACTATTTATTCAGCTCTTTCCGTGAGCCAGGCAGTGTATTAAGATTTCGCAGGCATTATGTCAGAGTCTTATTTTTTTCTTATCCTCAACTGAGGATGTGTTTTTATTGAAGTTTAGAGAAAGAGTAACTGAGGGAGGGAGAAAGGAAATGAGGGAGGGAAGGAGAGAGGGAGAGAGGGATGGAGGGAAGGAAGGAAAGAAGGAAAGAAAGACATTGATGTGAGAAAGATTGATTGCTTGCCTCCTGGGGATCAAGCCCATTACTTTTTGGTGTACAGAACGACACTCCAACTGGCCAGGGCCATGTCAGTATCTTACTAATTTTTCACAAGTCTGTGGAATGTTAGCATTATTTTCCCATTTTATAGAGAAAGAAACAAACTGAGCCTAAAGAGAAGCTGTGTGACAGATATACCGGTAAAGCTATACCTGTGTGACGAGCACAGAAGAACCTGATCTCCACAAAGTCTGCCCAACTTTAAAGCTCACACCTCTTACTACTTTGCTATCTCTCATCTGTTCAGTAAACTGAGTCTCAAGGATTCTGTTGGGTTCCATATGCATTAGAAGAACATTCAGCTCCTGTCCTTAATGATAATGAGGCTGGCAGGTGAGTTAGCCATTTAAGATAAGGTGACCATGCTGCATGACGGGAAGACAGTACAAGTGTGAACTAAGGCCTCGGAAAAGAAAACAAGAACAAGTGTCTTGGTTTGTGCCTGAGCCACAAAAGGCTTCACAGAAGAAATGGCATTTAAACTTCACCTTGAAGGATGAGGAAAACCAAATAGTTGTTTTTCACAAGTGATTGAAAGTAAGCTCTGTTACTAGTGACCAACATCAACAGTGGACGGATGGATTTCACCAAAGGATGATTCTAGTCTCAGGTGCACAAATCATCTCTAATTCCTTTAAAAAACAGTATCCATGCCATTATGTCTGTTTTGTTTGTCAGTTTATTTTTGTTCAGTGTCAACAATAAAAATAAAGAAATAAAACGACCCAAAACCCCAGTATCTCTTTGATTCAGTAGGGGTATGAGTAGCTATCACTAGAGCCTTCCTCAGCCCTTGTTTGTAGCAGACCTGTCCATGAGATAATGGCTTTGAGAGTATTCTGAGGAACTATAAAACACAATGCAATTTTCAGAGAGAAAATGAAAAAAAAGGGCAGGAAAAATAAAATGTGTGTGAGTGGGAGCAGGATTCCTCTTGATGAATTTTTCAAAAGGAAATGCTATTAAAACACATTATCCAGTATTAAATATGCACTACTTAAAACTATTTTTTAGAAAAGAATACCCATTAAATATAAAGAAAGACTATCAGCTGTGTAGTGTTCAGATGTGAAGTGTCCTCCCTCCCAGGTGTATGAGATTTTTGCACAGAATCTCTGACACTCAATTTCCTGATCTGTAAAATGGGATTAATGAAGCCTTTTGCCTAGAATTGTCTCAAGAAAAAAAGAGAATGTGAAGCATCCGTTCCAAATGAAGACATCTAAAATAGTCACATGTGTAATTTTATTAAAATAATGGGCCAAACCATATTTGGTTCATTACCCCTCTCTTTTAATAAACATCATAATCTAAACAAATAAAAATAGCTCTTATTGATTCACTGTGCTTAAATTGAAAGGGTTGTTTTCTGCAACACTATCTCCCATAGGAGATATATCTCTCAGAAAGTACAATATAATATACTAGAGGCCTGATGCATAAAATTCTTGCTAGGGGCTCAGCCCTTGTAGCCCTGGTGGCTGCCTCGGCCCTCGCAGCCCCGGCTTCGTCAGGAAGGTCGTCCGGAAGGTTGTCTGGATGGTCATTCTGCTGTTCAGCCATCTGGTCTAATTAGCATATTAAACTTTTATTATTATAGATGCTAATATAAAAAGGGCCAATTAAGTGTCCTACAGTCAGTCATCCCCTTGAATGAGTAGACAGGAAGGAGGGAGGAAGCCTCATCCTGGCCAGGCCACCACACCAAGGTCTTCTGCCTGAGCTGCTGCAGTGGGTTCCACACTGGTCTCCCAGCTTCCCTCTCCACCCATCCCCACCCCCACTGGTCTCAACACAGCAAAGAGAGGTCCAGGTACAGCTTCTTGTTTATGACACCCCTCAAAATCATCTCATCTGGAGTCAAAGTCAAGTTCTTAGTCTAACCAACAACACCCTACATAATCTAGTTCATGTCCTTCTACTCTCGCCCTCACAGCAAATCCAGCCTCATTGGCCTCCTAGCTCTTTCTTAAACTCCAAGGTGTGCTCCTGCCTCAGGATCTTTTCATTTACTATATCCTCTACCTGAAGTTCTCTTCCATCACATATCCAAGACTACCTCCCTCATTTCCTAATTTCCTTAAGGTGTCTACTCAAATGTTATGTGGCCTTCCCACCTAATATTCCAATACTCTGACACTTCTCTGCTTTATTTGTCCTTAGAACTTCCCATTATCAAAATGTATCTTAACATTTTTTGTTACCCACACTATGTCTTCCTCTTTCTCAAGACTGTAAACTCAAGAGCTTGGAAAAGTACCTGGCACATAATGACTCAATACATATTGAATCAGTCAATGAATAAGTGAGTGAATTAATTTCCTTTTTTATTCATTTACTTATCTGCTGTTACCTACTAACCAATTAATGATGAATGACTATAGTGAAGCAAGTAGGTAGGTAACCAATTGAAGAAAAAGACAGATATAATGTGACCTTTGTTATTGTTGTTTGGCCAGGTATGAATATGGAAAAAAGAGAGAACATTTAAATACATAATAATTTTAATGCATTTACCACAAGGTATTTTTTAGCCAATAGGGAAACTTTCACAAGGAAGCAGGCGAGTCAGCAAGAACCCTGGAATCGAAGCTCAGAACTTGACAAGTTATGGAACCTTGGACAAGCTAATCCACGTTTTTGAACTGCAGTTTCTTCAGCTGTGAAATGGGTTGCATGTTGATACCTATAACCCATGGGACTGAAGTGAAGCTGAAATGAGACAATATTCATAGATCACTTGCCATGGTTTCCAGAATAAAGGGTCAATAAACATGGCCATGGCCATCAATGGAACTTAAGTCACTTAAATGTGGGTATACTGGAGAAAATGGAATCGATGAAGCATTTTAATAACAAGTCATCCCATTCCTATTTGAGTAAACTTCGGGAACTGGAGTTATTATATGATAACTCATCCAAACATGGTATTGAAATGAAACCAGTTTTTGAAAATAAAATTGCCACCATTTTGAAAAGACCCAGTTTTTAAACATCAATAATGGCTCCCGACTCCCCCAAAACTCCATTAGAGTCATGGCTCACGTCACTTATTCTCTTGTGTAGACACTACCAGAAGCAAACCAGTGACTATAAAAGTGAGTACTCCTCATTGGGATCTGGGCTGCCAACAAAGGCTGAGCAAATGACACCACAGGGAATGGTGCTATTAAAGCTGCAATGAGCAGCCACACACTGGGCCAGCCTTCCCCAACCAATCCCATCTTTCTCAGCCTTAGTTTTTTATTTGCCCAGAAAGGCAGGCTTTTGCATTTTTCACAAAGGATCTGCCTTGGGGGAAACTAAGTTGCGTCAGTCAGAACAATTTATGAGACATGTCTGTATTCTGTTTTCTTATGCACCAGGGAGAAGGTGTCTCAGATCACATTTTTTTTCTCTCTGTATTAACAAAAGATTATACTATCACTTGGTTCTAAAACATACTCCTAACATGGCAGTAAACTCCTCCATAGTAATTAACTATTGTGTTGGAGATTTTTTTATATTAAAGATGGCATTAAGACTTGAAAGTACCCCCACTGAACATCCAAAAGATGAAAATTACCATAAAGATTCAAGTTAAAAGACACCTGAGTTCAGCATTGTGCTTCTTAAACACCAACCACCTTAAGCTATTGACCTCAAGGACACTAAATGCAATGGTGACCCTGGACTGAGTGCATTTCATGACAATTTTAAATTATACTGTAAATTGCAAATTAAGGACTTTTGCTTCATTGAAAATGCACAAATAACAAACACCAATACTAGGACAGGTATGTTTTGAATAATACAGCAAAGGTCATATTTTAAACTAAATCTTTCAGTGTCTGCTATTATTTTGAACCACTATCAATGAGGATGACCCTGCAACCATGTATAATTTTTGTCAGGGTTCTTAAATGCCCTCATGATAGTTATTTTTTTAAACAAATGAACCCACCATTTCTATTTTAGAAAGAAACAAATTAAAACAAAATGAAGCAAAACACATAGGAGTCTAGCCCCCCTGTCTGAGATTGGTTCTCTAACCAATTAGAATGTTTCTGGTGAGAATGTAAACATGAGCCGTGATAAGAAGTCAGCGCTGCTTCTAAAACCAACTACACTGTGAGACAAGTCCTGTGTATCTGGGAGGAAGAAAAGGTGAACACTCTCATAATTGAAGATTCTCCTCTGTCTGTCTTTGTCCTTCAGGAATAGAACACATTGTTCAATACTCTCTGATGTCCTTCAGATGTCCAATTTCCATGTAAAACAGTGTGGGAGGGACAATGAACTATGGGGGAAGGGGTCCCTTGACTGCAGCTAAGGGACTTTAGAATGGCATTTTAGCATATCTGTGTGTAGCAGAAGGTAGGGAAGAAGAAAAAGATGAGATTTGAAGAGTGAGAAGAGGCCGGAACCTGGCGTTCATGGGCTTTGGTTTAGAAAGTCTCTCTTCACCTGACCTAGTCCTTAAGTGAGACAGCAAAGTATTCATCCAAACTCCAATGGTTAAAGGTAAAGCCCCTGGAATCTCACCTCCTACCCTGGGGGGTTTACCTGAGTACATGGCTACTTTAGCAACTACATTTCCCAGCCACCCTTGCCGCTGAGTGTAGTCATGTGACTCAGCTCTGGTCAATAGTGAATGAAGGAAACTGAGAGGAGGGCTTGTAGTCCCTTAAAAGAAAAATGATTCATCTCTTCTTCCTTCCTGTCCTTTATTGCCTGGATATGGTATAGGATACTGGCAAGAAGATAACACCATAGATGATGTTAAACATGTCTGATTAATTATCAGTCCAATACTTTCTGGGGCCACAGGGCTGAATATACCACAAGAGGTGGCAATCCACAGTCCTTAGTCTTATGCAAAAGTGGGTCCCTGAATGACATTGTGGAGCAGAGTCACCTACCTGCCCTGGACTAGTACACTTCTATTTTGTTTAAGCTTCTGTTTTCAGAGTGTCTTTATTACAGCTATTAGGCAAGGCCCTAACTATTTTGGAAGCCCAGGTCTGAGCTGACATGATGTGTTAATTCAGAATTCTTCCCAATTCACATTTTGGGCCAATAGAACCTACTGCAGCCTTCCATGCCCCTTTCTTTCTTCTTTCCCATCTATATCCCTGCCATCTACAAGAATGGCTGTAAGAGAACACCAATATTCACTGGCCCTGGAATGGGGTAAAATACCTGGGAGTATGACTCAGCATTCTACAGTTGTATTTGTTAACCCATGAACATTTTGTCACTGAATCACAATTTCCCTCTCATTAAATGAGATCATTTTTTTCAGAGAGCATTTATTAAGTATCTACTATAGACTGACTCATTCAATTATCCTGCCTCTTCTCTTATTAATATGATAAAGAAGTACAATATTTACATGAAGCAAATCCCCTTGGAACTTGCCCCCAAAACAAACCAAATGAGAATATAAAAGAAGTGGCAGAGAGGCATCACAAATACATAAGCTTCTGTTTATACACAATTAGTTAGGAGATGGAGTATGCAGGATAAGCACTCTTCACAGATCTTTACTTCCATCAAACAGTCAGAGGCTCCTTTGCATGGAATCGAAGTTTCCCATGGGCACAGCAATCCTCACCTCTCTTTCTCTAGTTTCTTCCTATAACATCCCAGAACATGACACACAGTGATCAATGTGAGAGGCCAACATGATCAAGTGGAAGAGGTTTGCAGTTGGGTTACATACTTGCTTGTATAAGAAATAAGGTGCCTTCTCTGTTCTCTTTCCATGTTCAGTGGCTGTATCAATGATAATGTATGACTATCGTGATTTGATAACTATTTATTCTCTTTACACAGCATTCCTCATTTGTGCCTGTTTATGAATCTGGTCTTTTGAGATATTAAAAAAAACACTCACATACACACTTAAGCAATTTAAAGAGTTAAATTATAAGTCCAATGCCACTTGGAGTCACAAAGCTACTGCAAGAATCTGAAGACATTGTGAGAGATAGCAATTTGCAGCTCTTAGCCTTTGCCAAAGTCAAGAGCAAGTATCAGCTCAAAAACACATTTGTGTTGGCCTCAGAAGCAAGCGGGGCTTATCAACATGATCATATGGGGTGAAACAATTGCAGATAAAATTTAAATAAGATAACAAATATTCATATGTGATTTACATGTTGGGGAAAGAGCACTGATTTGGGGTCCTTTTACAGTGCCACCACATACAAGCTGAGTAATCCTGAGCAGAGCATCAGTGTTTTCATCTATTAAGTGGGAATTTTATACCTAACTCTCAATGCCATGTAAGAATGTCATGAAACAATACAGATAGTATATGCTCAATAAATACATGCTGAGAAAATGGATAAACACATGGAAAAACGCTATGTGATCTGGTCTTCTCACCCTTACTTCCTTAGAGTTCCTTCAATACACCAGGCACCATTGACCTTGCACTTCCCTCTGTCTACAGGGCTTTTCTTCCAGACACTGCATGATGCGTTCCCTCACATCTTTCAAGTCCTGTTTGAATGACCCATTCTCAGTACAGTCTTACCTTGTGATCACTTAATTTACAGCCACACCCCTTCCCCCAATCCCAGCCTCCTTGTCCTGCTTTGTTATTCTCTATCATATTAATCACAATCCAACATCCAATACATTTTATTTGCTTATTATGTGTCTGCACCCAGCTAGAATAAAAACATCACAAGAGCAGGAATTTTTGTCTGTCAACCTGTTTAGTTCATTGTATTACTATTTTAGGGTTGCCATAACAAACTACCACAAACTTTGTGGCTTGAAACAACAGAAATGTATTAATTAACATTCTGAAGGCTTCAAAATTAAAGGAATTGATGATGTCACATTTCACTCAAAGGCTCTTGGAGAGATTCCACTCTTTGCTTGTGCCAACTTCCAGTGGCTCCAGGTGCTCCTTGGCTTGGGGCTGCATCTGTCACTGTCTCTGCCTTCCCTTTCTTCTCCCTGTGTTGCTACTTAGTGTGTCTTTTATAAGGATACCTTACTTTGGATTTTGGGCGAATCTAGATAATCCAGGAGCATCTTGTCTAGAGATCCTTACCTCAATCAAACTTGCAAAGACCATTTTTTGTACATAAGGTCATATTCATAGGTTCTGGGGTAAAATGTGGACTTACATGTTTAGCAGCCACTATTCAACCAACCATATACACTATTCTGTCTTCAGTGCCTATAAGACAGGCACATTGAGGTCACAAAATATCCTTCACATCAAGTGTCCTCTGGTCAGAGCCAATCATCCAAAGGCCTAAATGACCACACAGAACCCTTTCTGACAGGAGAAGCAAAATATGAGTATTCTTTTCTAAGAATGGCACATCCATTAACATGGTTGCCAGATAACTTCTCAGAACCTTCCTGATTTGCATAAATACCTCCCAGTCAATTTCTATTTTTCTTAATTTAAAACGAAAGTGGCAGCTTCATGGCTGAAGCACTGGACACGGTCTAGCGGCTCCACATTGAATGAATACTGAACCATTGAAGCAGAAAGAGATGAAAAATATCCATTATCAGCATTGGTCACTACTTGCTTGAACATAGAATAACCCTCACTTGCATGAACAATAAACTCACTTAAATGGGATACGAGAATTCAAAGCAATGCAAGATTACTTGTTCTAAGTGGCCTAAATAGAGAGTTATAAATGCATTCTCAATTGCAAGAATAATAAAAGAATGGAATTGCTACATTGGTTTACATCAACAAACGTAAGTTGCTTGCTCCTTCTGGGTAGGTTTTTATTCTGAGCAGGCATTGTGGGGGTTTTAAGAATGAATAGAAAGGCATCGTTATTCTCAAGGGACTCACAGTCTATGTAGAGGAATATGGGAACAGTCTCACATAAAGAGATAGATTTAGTCTACCTGAGATTCATGACAACAGTCTCACCTAACATTTTGATAGACATTTAAGTCACCTCTGTATAGTTACACGCACCAAGACTTGAACCATAGGAGTTTGGGGACTGACAGGAAAAAGAGAAAATAGCCAAATATCCTATATAATAAAAGGCTAATATGCAAATCGACCGAACAGCAGAACGAATGGTCACTATGGCGTGCACTGACCACCAGGGACAGACGCTCAATGCAGTAACTGCCCCCTGGTGGTCAATGTGCTCCCACAGGGGGAGCGCCACTCAGCCAGAAGCCAGGCTCACAGCTGGCGAGTGCAGCGGTGGTGGCAGGAGCCTCTCCCACTTCCACGGCAGCGCTAAGGGGAGCAGGCCTAAGCTATCAGTCAGACATCCCCCGAGGGGTCCCGGACTACGAGAGGGTGCAGGCCAGGCTGAGGGAAACCCCCACTTCCCCCGAATGCACAAACTTTGTGCACCAGGCCGCTAGTTTGAAAATAAAATACTAGAAAAGGAAGGTAAATAGTCCCAAAGTAGAAGTTACAGTAGTAAGAATTCACAAAGAAAGTTGTCTGAATTTTTTAAAAAAGAGGTGGCACATCTTGTTGGTCCTAAAATCCATGGAGGTTTGGAAGGAGAAGCTGGAAGTGAAAAGCACCAAGGAAATGGAGAAAAGAAAATTGTGTGGAATGAGTAAGACGTGCACAAAATCACTTTCTGTCCTTAAGGAGAAATGGTGGGGAGTGAATGCACCTAGGTGCAGGCCAGGCATTCAGAGGGATTGGTAAGAAGAGACAGAATTAAGACTGAGTGCTTACTATGTGACAGGTGCTCTGCAACATTTTCCATATAGACCACAGTTTGTCAATCACTATTGACATTTGGGGCTGGATAATCTTTGTTCTGGGTGGATGTCCTGTGTACTGTAGGATGTTTTAATAGCATCTCTGACTTCTACCCATTGGACTCTAGTAGCAATCCCAAGTTATGACAACCAACATTCTCACCAGACACTGCCAAATGCCCCCTTGGGGACAAAATAGCCCTCAGGTTAGAACCACTGATAAATACTGTTTTGTCCCATCTTCTTCTTATGAGAACTCTATAAGGCAGCATTACTAGCCTCATTTTACTGATGAAGAAGGAAAGATATGTAAAGGTTAAAGTATGTGCTAGGGGACACACTACTGGAAAAGGGTCCTTGTCCTTTGGGATAGGATAT
>NW_005356042.1:9030671-9123808 GCF_000412655.1 Myotis brandtii
ATATTCAATATATCATTTGCCTTCATACTTAGCTACATAGTTTTTCTTTACAGAAGCATTAAAATTTTATGTAGTCACTACATCAAATTTTCAGCTTACAGTTTTGACTCTTGGTGACATGCTTAAAGTCTTACTAACCACAAAGATTATAAAAAAATTCACCTCTGATTGATTTCTTCCAGTTTTTCATAGTTTCCTGGAACACATATCTTAGTACCATCAGGAATTTATTTTGATGTGAGGATATGTGTGTGCACATAAATATGTATTATGTGCCTATACATGATACTTGTTCCTTATTTCAAAATCAAAGAGAAAAGGGTAAGAAAAATTGGTATTCTCTTGAATCCTATTACTTGGAGATAGCTATAAAACATTTAAAAAATAATCTTCAAGTTACCTCTGTTATGGGTACATGCACCAGGAGTTGAGCCAGATGAGTTTTAAGACCAACAAGAGAGAAAATAAAATAGTCAACTACTAGTAACACTAGAAAATATTTATAAATGAGGAAGTAGAAAAGAGAAAAGGAAGTTAAAATAATTATAAAGTATACAGTTAAATAAGGAGGCAATTCAAAAGCATATAAAATAATGGAAACCAAGAAAAAATTTTATTTGCACAATAGTAACACTTCAAACATCAAGTGCAGTGGTAAAGTTACTGCTGATGGAACTGCTGAGAATGTGCAAATTGTGTCTGAAAAGACATTTTGGGGAGAATGAAGAAGAGTAACCAGTGTGTAACCAGATTAAGATAAGCAGTGATGGCCGAAACCGGTTTGGCTCAGTGGATAGAGCGTCGGCCTGCGGACTGAAGGGTCCCAGGTTCGATTCCGGTCAAGGGCATGTACCTGGGTTGTGGGCACATCCCCAGTGGGGAGTGTGCAGGAGGTGGCTGATCGATGTTTCTCTCTCATCGATGTTTCTAACTCTCTATCCCTCTCCCTTCCTCTCTGTAAAAAATCAATAAAATATATTTAAAAAAAAAAAAGATAAGCAGTGATGTGAAGAAGGAAAATTCCAGAGGCCCAACTAGAAGCTTCATCATTAGGAAAACACTGGTGAAGA
Organism: Myotis brandtii; assembly: GCF_000412655.1. Lineage (NCBI taxonomy): Eukaryota > Metazoa > Chordata > Mammalia > Chiroptera > Vespertilionidae > Myotis > Myotis brandtii. Next base: position 9,031,742 of record NW_005356042.1, read on the forward strand.
AATGACAGGAACAATAGCTTAAGGGAAAAAGGATCCAGAAAAACTATGTAGTGAGGCTTCTAATCTTGGGCTCCACCAACATTTGAGGGTGTGTAAATAGGATTTAAGTGACTGTAAAATCCTTAAAATGACATTTAACTTTTGTGTGTACACTTATGTTATTCAGAGGATACAGAATATTTTTTATCCAATTATCACTATGTGCTGAGAACTACTTTGTTAGAGGATAGGGCAACCTTTCTGACCCAATAAAATGGCCTATGTTGGGAAGTGGAAAGTAGTAGGAGATATTTGATTGAACAACATCCAAGTCGAGGTAGGAATAGATGGAGTCAAGGGTATGCCCTGGACAGAATAGTCTAGTCCTGCAATCTTTTGTTCTTCTATCACCATTTTCTATTATCACTAAGAGGAGGAGCTGTGCATAAGTAGCAAAGAACTCTAAGAAAAACAAAACAAAAAATTAGAAAAAAAGTTACCAAAATTACATTCGTAATTATTTCTGAATAGTGGAAACTCTTTTATCTTTGTTCTTTTTTTCACTATTTTCCAAAATTTCTTCAGTTAATATATGCCAATTTTAAAATCATATAAGGCACAAGATGTTATTAAAATCAATGCATTAATGTGTGTGTGCTTTTTTCAAAGTAATTCTATGGAAAATTATGCATGATACAAGCAAAATGGATTTCTCCAAGGAAGGTGTCTATGCTAAAATATGGATAGCATTGGGGCCTAAGTGACACATGTGGACAAGTATGGAGCAGCAGAAATAGATGACAGCGTCCCTGAAGGCTTGAGCTGCACACTCGCTCTGGCATGGATTGACTGGCTCTGAGCACCCAATTCTGAGAGTCTGTATCCCCATCTGTGAAATGGAACAGTGATGCCATCTACCTAGAATTTCTAAATGGGTTAAATGGATTACTTAAACAAGTAGATGTTTAATGAATGCACATCCTTAGATTTCTGTATCAGTGTCACTTTAGCTGACATCTGCCCTGATAAGAGCTGTAGCTGGTGGTTCCTCTCTTTCTACCCTCACCATTTTTTTATTTGTTTGTTTGTTTGTTTGTTTGTTTATTTATTTATTTATTTATTTTAATCCTCACCCAAAGATATGGTTTTTTATTTTTATTTTTTTTCAACTTTATTTTTTTTTAAATATATTTTATTGATTTTTTACAGAGAGGAAGGGAGAGAGATAGAGAGTTAGAAACATCAATGAGAGAGAAACATCGATCAGCTGCCTCCTGCACACCCCCCACTGGGGACGTGCCCGCAACCAAGGTACATGCCCTTGACCGGAATCGAACCTGGGACCCTTCAGTCCACAGGCTGATGCTCTATCCACTGAGCCAAAAATTAATTTTAGAGAAAGAGAGAAAGGGAAGGAGGGAGGGAGGGAGAGAGAGAGAAAGAGAGAGAGAGAGAGAGAGAGAGACATCAATAGGTTGCCTCTCATAGGTACCCCAACTGGGAATCAAACCCACAACCTTTTGGTGTACTAGACAACTCTCCAATCAATTGAACCACTTGGCCAGGGCTCTACTCTCCACCTTTTAAGTGACCCAGAAAATTACAGTGAATGTAGTTATGAGACACAAATTAACTTTAGAAACCGGGGAGACTGATGGACAAAACCTGGATTTCTATGTTGGGTAGATGGGAACTAATCACAGGACTTCTACATATAAGCTATTTTAATTGTGAAAAAAAATCTCTTAAGCCCTAACTGGTTTGGCTCAGTGGATAAAGTGTCGGCCTTCGGACTGAAAGGTCAAGGGCATGTACCTTGGTTTTGGGCACATCCCCAGTAGGAGGTATGTAGGAGGCAGCTAATTGATGTCTCTCTCATTGATGTTTCTAACTCTCTATCCCTCTCCCTTCCTCTCTATAAAAAATCAAGAAAATATATTTTAAAAAAGAATAAAGAAAAAAACCTCTTAAGCCTCAATATCACCATCTATAAAATGAGGATAAGAACAAGTGGAACCAGCCTTATGGGAGGATGAAATGAGATTAACATCAGATGACAGACTGGGACAGGATTAGGGGGAGGTGTGTGAGGCAAGCTGTGTAAGTACAAGGTATAAACTTTTGTTTATTTAAAATGTTGATGTTTTGTTTACCATGGATTGCTACATTAATTTTTATTTTTATAAAACATCACATTAAAATATTATTTATTTTGATTACTGAGTTTTTTGGCACCCCTTCTTAAATTCTGAAGAGAATACTTCACTGGCCTCAGCTTAGTCCTGGCCCCTAAAGCTGGCCATTACTGCACACCGCACTGAGCACTTTCATTTTACACATTTGCTTGAAAGTAAATGTTTAGCATGGTACCTAACCTAGAGCAAGGCAGTATCAATGTTGTTCCTATCACCATCATCAACACCACCACAACATCAACACCATCATTAACAACACCGTCACAATCATCATCACCATCACTACCATCGTTATCATGAAACCATCACCATTTTCATCTTCATCATCACCACCATTATCATCGTTATCCCTATCACCATTATTACCATTATTTTGTCATTATCAGCATCACCATCACCATTGTAATCATTCACTATGATTTCCTAAGTCATCTTAGTGTATTTCATAATAAGTCCCAATTGCAATTCCCTCATTTTTATTATGAAGCTAACAATATCTCCTCATAAGGCATAAAAATTAAACAAGGTTGTTTTTGTGGTTGCTATCATTAATGTTACTACTGATTCCACTGTATGATCTGGGCCGGTGAGTGCTTGCTAAGAAATCAGATGACTCTAATTAACACGGAGACTAGTCGGGCAGAGTAAATAGGGCAGGTCCACTCTGAGTTCTGGGTTGGCTTTAGTAAGGCTGCCTATGATTTTCACACAAAGAAGCACACGCTGTTCTCAGAGCTGACATTTCCATACTCGTAAAGCTCAGTGTTGTTCCAGTTCAGGAAGCTGATGAGTCATGGGGCAGAGGCAATGGGAAAAGGAAAGGGGTTTACGCTGGTGTTTATTCATCTGTGTGCTTGCAGTTTTGATGATTTCTCAAATGGTTTTAGATATGTAACAGGAAAGGACTATAATAGCCTCCCCGTTACGGCCCCACCCGGAAAACCTGGAGTCACTAATTGCATTTTTCCTAAAATGGAAGTTATTTCATCTGCCCCAAGGTTTCATTTTCCTTTGCTATGTTTTGCTCTGTAAGCCTTTTAATCTCGTAAGATATAGCCACATAAACAAACAAGGAAGGAGACAAGAAGATGAAAACTCTTCAGGTTCATCCAATTTTGAATCCCACTTGACAAACACAGCAGCATGCAGTTTTGATAACAGCCTTGAGAATTGTGATTTGACCTTCCTCTTGCCACCATATGAAATGTAAACATAGTGTGCTTTCTCATAATTAAATGATATTGATTCTGTCCTGGCCTGTGTGGGTCAGTTGGTTGAGAGTCATCCCGTGCACCCAGAGGTCACTGGTTCGATTCCTAGTCAGGCACATGCCTGGGTTGCAGGCTCAATACCCAGTAGGGGGTGTGCAGGAGGCAGCCAATCAATGTTTCTCTCTCCCTCTCCTTTTCTCTCTCTCTCTTAAGTAAAAATTTTAAAAGACTTCAAAAAAAATATATTGATTCCCCAGAAGCACATGAGGGCCTGGGTAATCTTTCCTCTCAATAGATGATGTAGCATGATCCCTATTATCATCCAGGTATATCCAATCAGCAGTAAGCCATGATGGTCTGATGTGGCTTTGTACTGCAGGAAGTTGTAGGATGGTAAAGAGTATCATTTCTACTTTGAAAACAGTTATTTACTGTGTTTTTAGGACACACTGTGGTATAGTAACAAGTTACCACAAGATTCCGTGGTTTAAAGCAACAAAGAGGATCTTTTTCCCTCATGTAACATTGGGGGTTGGTGGTCCAGACTTGGAACGGTGGTATTGATAGCACCATCATTAACAACTGGTAACCCATCTTGTTCCCATGTCACCTCCAGCACATGCCCTCACTGACTTAGCTCAGGATGACTCACTGCCATGTCTGCATTCCAGCTGGAGGGCAGGGAGGAAATAGAAAGGGAGAACATGTTCCCTTTTTGTCAAGGGCATGACTTGAAGTGCATCCATCATGTCCACTCATTTCTCATTGGCTCTCACCTAGTTATCCAGGCATACCCAGGAGAAAAAGGATTCTTTAGGTATTGCTATTGAAGAAGGAAGGGTGGGCACAGTGGGAATCCCAGGAGTCTTAGCCACCTTTGAGCTGAATGAATATTTTCCCAAGAATAGAGAGAGGGGTTCCTCATCGGGGGGACCCCTCCCTAAGCTTTAGTTTGTGGTGATAACTAATGGTGGTCATACAAATGATGGAAATAAAGACAGTAATCGCTAACATTTACTGATTTCTTGCTTGATGTGTCTTTATACTAAGTGCTTCATAAACATTATGCCATTTTATCTTCATGAGAACCCTATCGTGTAAAAAGTATAATTATTCCCATTCTACCCATGAAGACACTGAGGTATATGAAATTCAGAAACATGTTCAAGGTCATGAAATGAATATGAAGCCAAAATGAATCTAAATCCATGTGTCTCTATGTCCAGTTATTCTCTTAACCACTTTGCTTAGATGTTAATGGTGATCTGAAATGCTCTAATATTCATTTCAAATAGCTGACCTAAACTTCAAACTTCTCCATATCAGATCATCTGAACTTGCTAAAAGGTGTTTATTTGGGACTTGAATAGAATCAATTTAGAATGGTCCTTCTATTTATCAAAGACTAGTAAGAACTTTTGGACCTTACATAAACCTTGATTAGTCTTTAAAAATTAGAAAAATGAATGAGTGATGGTTTAATAAATACAACTTGTTTGGCATATATGTTCTTTCTATACATGGGTTCCAGAGTGAGGGGGAAATAAACAAAGGGGTCATTAGTTCAGTAAAGACTGGGAGACGAGGTGGCAAAGACTACCCACTGCAGGGCTTTCTTGCTGGTGCTGGCAGAAAGGGTGAGCCAGAGCAGGGAGATCCCTGAATGTCCCCGAGGGAGGAGGCCTCAGTCACCCCAATTAGGCTCATGGCACTGTATCTATGAGCAACATGAAACCATGGTCAGTCAAATGTAAGTGTTGTGGGCAGAGACAAGTTGAGGGAGAGTTAGAGAGTTCGTGTACTGCAGCTCTGATCAAAAAATGAGGGGAATAGCTCAGCCAGGTAGTGTGATGTGCAAAGGGCGGGCTCTGAGGTGAAGCTGCTATTGTCTTCATGTATCAGCACATTAAGTGTTGGAAGGGGACTGGGAATAGAACATTGCTTCCCTCCCCACAAACAGATGGATAATTAGATGGAGGGTGGGAGCCAGATGCTACACTTCCTCTGAGGCCAGCACCAGAGGGAATTAATGGGCTGGCTCTGCAGAAGGCATTTCCGTTCCTGAAAAGGGAGATCATACTGGGGAAAGAACCTGGGCTTCAGGGGTTCTTGGAGGGAGGGGTAGCAGTGAAGGGGAAGTGCCTCTTCCTTCCATGCTCATCTCCCACCAGCTCCCTCTCTGTGCACAAACAGCCAAGTGCTAGGTGAGTGCTGTTCGTAGGAGATTCTGACTGACCATGACCCTGAGAAAGGGCATTTCAAGAAAGCTGGCGTGTTAGTGCCTGCCGATGATTGTTCCTGCTGGTGTTTGTTTCAAGCACCGGTTTCTATGTTTTACAGTACGATGATACAGACGTTTCCCCTGATGTGAGAAGAAGCACTCAACTGAGTCGGAGCTGAACAGCAGCACCCTCTGAACTCTGAGCCACAGTCTTACGTAACATGTCTGTGACAACAATTCAGCTACAATTGTTTGCTGTTAATCTAAAATATGTTTTGTGGGAAAAGTCCTCCGACATCACCCAAAACAGGACTTTGCAAGGATGATAGATTTTGGCTTGACAGTGAGGCTGGCAAGAAAGTCTAAGATCAATTCCTAGAATCTGCACAGGGTCAATTTACATACCTCTCTCTCCCTCTCGCCCTTTATTTTTTTCTGCTGAGTCTAAAGCCAGTGTTGACTTAAACCTGCAACGATTTAAAGCAGCATTGACAGGATAATGAGTATAGGCGTTTGTAATATGTGAAGTGCTCTCCAGATCCAAGGAGCAGTGGTATAGGCAGAGCCAGTGCACTGTGGTCGGAGATCGGGAGGCATCTGGAGAGGGGGAACAGAGACTGCCCTTGGGAAATAAAATGTAAAATTACCCCACAAAGCAGAGGCCTGTAATGTTAACAGCAGGAAACAGACTCCCAGATCTGAAGGAACGCAGATGGTTATTGGATAAACTGTATTAAACTTACCCAAGAACCAACATGTGAATCAGAAGACAGAGCCAGGTAAGTCTTATAGAAAGAGAACAAAGTTGGCATAGCCCATCTACGCTCTGTCCAAAGACAACATCTCTTCTGACCACTAGACCATGAGCACCCTGGGGGAGTCTCAGCCAGAGGACATTAAACCTCAAAGTCCAAACTCTCCCTTGTCCAAGGTCCTGCTTAATCAGCATCTACAATTCTATTAATAGTCTGATTATCACACCAGCCTCAACTAGTATTCTATTCCTCTGAACTTCTATCCATTACTGTTTACATTTGGGGGGAGTAGCTACTTATTATTTTCATTATTTAAAGTAAACATTAATCTCCTTGATGACAAGAACCATAATGCAAGTCATTTTCTGTATATAACCCTCTCAGCACCTCATACTAAGTTGAGCAGTTGCTTTACAAAATGCACTTATAGGTTAATTTGTTAAGTCAGAGCAAATTATTGATCATGCAAACATTTGGTTACAACTTTTGACCTAGGGGATGTGGGTCTGGAACCCTGCAGAACTCTCGTCTCCTATAATGTGAGACCATCTCTCAGATCGACATGCCATCTCCACCCTGTTCCCACACACATACTGATTCTTTCTGCAAGCAGAGAACAAAATCTCATTTCCATGTGAATCTAACCTGAAGATTGTTTTTACACTTGCATGTATGCAGCCCTAATTGTATATATCAGAATCTACAGTGGATGAAGTCAAGAGAATTGACATCCTCTCCAGTGATTCCAATGCATAGTCAAGTTTGAGAACTACCGATTCCAAGCTCCTCATTTCCCAAATAATGACACTAAACTTTAGACAAGGGATGTACCCACACTTTCACAGCTAGTTTGTGACAAAGTCTGGGAAGAACACACTTCTGCACGGCATGGAACCCCGGTCTGATGTCTGAAGATGACCACTTCCTACTGCAGCGGGAGGAACAGTGTTCTTAACGAGGCTAATCAGTGGAGTTTTGCTTCCACAATATGCTCTTCCAGTCATCAAGGACCCTTAAGGCCCCTCCCCTATGGCCCTTTTCAGTGCAAATGTACTTTTATTAAATGATTTACTAGAAATGGTTTCCTCATTCCTGTCTGATATTTTTGTATAGATCTTTTGACCAATATACAATTCTTGGGTAAATTTGGATAGCCCTCAATTTGCATTCTAGATAATGATATAAAGTGGGTTTGTTTAATTGGAAAAATTAAAATTTTATATTCCCCTCCCTCTTCTTATACCAAATTGAAGGCTGAGATTGGCAGTGTTCAAGCTTCTCAATCCCCGCACTCATAGGTACAATCAGTCCTGTAAGTCACAGTGCACCACGAGCAATGTCTGCATCAGAGGTTCACTGAGATTACCATGACCCTGGATTATGCTTTGTCCCTCGTTAGCTCATTTCAGCCACCACATATCACAGGAAAGTGTTATCAATTATGCCCTGGAGACGGCTGTGGGATGAGGAACTGGAGTGCACTGGTAGCATCCTAAGTGATAAGTTGGACTTGAGAGGGGCAGGAAAAAGACAAAAGCCAGACTGAAGAATAGTTTTGCAGCAGGTGGTATCTGAAGTAAAGGTATTAAAATCTGAGTGATTTGAAATCCTGAAAAGTGCAGAAGGGTCCCAGGTGATGGGACTGTGGTGGGCCAACGAGAATGGGCATCACAGAAATATATTCCTGCTTCTTCACTGCTGACTCACTCCAGGGGAGCATAAAAATACACTATCTTCCTTGAAATGAAGTTTGCATATTTTTCTAGATTCCTTGCTTTTCTACAGAACAAAGGGCTGTCCAATCCAAAGGTGAACTTTGGATTTGCTAAATTTGGCAGTGATTGGCAGTTGGCTCCTTGACTTCCAGCCACAAGGGGTTGGGGGTGTGAAGCAGAGAGAAAGAAATTGTTTATAGGGAGGGGAAGTGGATGCAGAGAAAGAAAAATCCAGATGTGATCCATTCACTGGGAGAGAGGGCAGTCATGGTATTTCACTGGGCGGGCTGAAATGAGAGCATTGGCTGATGAGAAAGGGAGGTGGGCTGTCAAATCTTGAAGGCAGTAAGTAGCCGTTGAGGGGAGCTGGTCAAGGGAGATTATGGCTAAAGAAGAGAAAGTTGCCAAACAGTTGTTGGATGGAGAACAGAGACTAGAGAGAATTTCTGTAATAGGATCCCAGGAGTTTTAACAAGGGCAGTTTCATCTGACACTAAGGGATTAAACTAAAGTCTAAATGTAAATCACAATGCTTGGTTAAAGAAAAAAACTGGCCATAAAAATATATCAGGTCTACAGAGATGGATTAAGCTAGGACACCTAGCATTAGCACAGAAGTGGCATTACCCTGTGCCCTGCATATAACATGAATGCTGAGATATCTTCACACTGCACTGAGTAAAAACACCTCTGTAACATTGCTGGCTGGGGAAGCCTAGTCTTTCTTTGGGCCTTTTTCTTTTTCTTTGGGCCATGTTCCAGCTACAGGTTGAATATTCATTCATTCATTATTCATTCACTTTCTCCATTTCCTCACTCTTATCTGTGTATATTTTTTGAAAGTTAATATTTTCTGTGTAATTGCAAAGCTCACCCTAGATTTCAATTTCTAATTAACTTAATACTTCATGAATTAATTAATCTGTCAATTTGTTGTCTAACATACACAGGGCTCATGTAGGTGCTGCCCAGTGTCTTCAGCACTGGAGATATAAAGAGGAATGAGAGAGTTGAGTCCTCATGGAGCTTACAGTCTAACCTATAAGGTCCTCATCTGATACCATTCCTGTCTTCATCTTTGACCTACAGAGCACCTCCTGTCTTATGAGACACAGCAATTGAGTGAGCAAACATCCAATTGCAATCTTGAATTTGCCCTTGATTGTTTGTTTTCTGGACCTTTGCAACTTTGTTCTTGAAGCTCTGTCCCTGTAGCTTTGGTCTCAAACTTCTCTACCGAATACCAGGAATCACAATCCCTATCTTCTCATTCTCCATTGTCTTGTCAAACAAAAACCCATTTCTTCTACTTTCCTCACCTTGGAGGCTTTTAACATGTTTTCTTCTCTAAAAGTAGTTCCTTACACACACACACACACACACACACACACACACACACACACACACACAGCACTTTTGTTGCTTGTTTTGACCCAGCTGTCTTGGGTCTCCATCAATCTTCAATGACTTAAGGGAGAAGGTTGTTGTTACAAGATAATTAAAAACAAAAAAAACCCAGCTCTGCTTCCATAGGCAGGCAATGCAATGTTCTGAAGGGGAATGCTTTGCTGGGAGAAATGGAGTTCTAGCCAGCTAGTGGTAGAAAATGATGAGATGAGGGGCTGTTGGCTGGCTCATCAGATTCTGATTAGCACTTCAGAGGGAGAAAGAGCTATCTGTGCTGAAGAGAGGTTATCTTTTCAAATCACAGGATGAATGTATTATTACAAAGAGAGGGATGAGGCAAGCCAATACAAAGTCCTTGAGTATATGTGACAGCAGAAGCTCACAGGCCCCAGCTGATAACTGTAGCCACTGGGAATTCCTTGCATGCTCCTTACCATTCTTTGTGATTGAGCCAGTGGAGAGCAATTCAAACAGAAGTCATTATCTATTGGCTGACTTATGCCAACATGAGGCAGCATGTCAAGGTCTCTGCCCAATGGATTAAAATATGGCTAATTAACTCAACAGAATCCTTCCTCTTGGGAAACTTAAGGGGAAAAGGCAAAGTAAAACAAAAAGCCATAAAAGACCAAAGACAGAGAAGCTGAATCATGAGTATGGTGATGACTAGAATGGAGGGAGCAATGGAAGCAGTTTCTTGGGAAATGGCAAGGTAATCAATCAGTCACCTAAGATGCTTTTGTGGGATTCATTTCTTTGTTCTTTCAATAACATTTACTGAGCAGCCATTTTGGGCAAGGGGTTGGGGATGGGAAGCAGAGAGAAATCCTAATCTCATCAAGCTAAGATGGTGTCTAGTATTTCTTTGCATGTCCTATGTAATCTTCTAATAGACTTGAGTCACTTGAAGCACCTTAGTCTGCCCTACACAACTTGGAAGTACTAATTAATAAAAGCGTAAAAGAACTTAGGGGATTTGGAGTCCCAGGTACAATAGAATTGAGATATGGTCCCAAGTCTTCACTCCCTTATAGTGTTTGTGCACAATCAACCTCCTGCAATGGTCTAATAGTTGGGCTTAGCCTTGTGACTTGGTTTGACCAATAGATACAATTAGATGTGATGCAATCAGAGGCTTGCAATGTGTTCCCAAGGTAGGGCTTGCCTCTTACATTTATGCTATAACCTGAACATTAATAGACACAATGAGCACACTGATGGTTTATAGCTAAATTCAGCAGTTTAGATCAACCACAATCAAGATGATCCTCCAATACATGAGCAAAAATAAAGGCTTCTGTGATGGAGAACTGAAATTTTGAGGTAAGTTTGACACTGAGGGCAGTGGAAATCTTACAGAACAGAACTGACAAGCTAAAGAGTCTCATGAAGGATTTCTGTGATCATAGACTTCATATGTCTATGGTAGGAATAGTAGATATTTGAAAATGAAAATGCATGTTTTTAACATACATTAAACAACATGTATGTTTTTAACATACATTCTTGTTCTTATTGCATCAAATGCCAAAGGCTTGTCATCAAAATCAACGTAAGCAAATTCTGTGACTCACTATGGTTCCAAATTTTGTGAAGGCTCAGATGTACCAACATGAAAACTCGCATCACCAAGCAATCATCACTAACATCTACAGAATGTGTGGCTGAGCTCTAACCCAGGTACTTTGTACAGTATTTATATATTGTCACATTTTATCCCACAGCAACTCTACAATATGTGTAAGAGTGTTATTGATACTTCATAAAGGAGGAGTCTGAGGTTCAGAGAGGGTGAGGGTCTTGTCCAAGATTTCCCATAAAGTAGAAACTGTTCAGAAACCCAGAGCTATCTTTAAAACCTGTGCACTTATCTCTGGAGGGCTGAGTGAGAATTTATCTGCAAGAAAAATGAGGGGGAAAGCTGCAAAAGTGTCTAATGAATATAGTGATCATCAAAGCACCACTTATTATCCTCTTGGGAACCATCATTTATAACTTTGATGGTTCTTTTTTTCTCCTCCAAAACTAACTCTGCAGTTCTTACTGATATCAAGATCTCTGAGTTCTGCTTTCCCTACAGAAGAGGATGAATCATCCCCTAATTTCTCTATGCTATAATAGAAATGTCTTTCAACTCCCCCTCCTTTATATTTCAAAAAAGTTCTCCTAAGGTCTCAGTGAAACTGACTTTTGTGTGTCCTACAAAAGTCAAAGAACCTTAGGATTAAAGGGCTCATATTTTACCTCCTTAAGAACTCCTCTTCAACACTTAGGAGAAATAGAGCAAATGCTACTACCTACTGACCTTACTCAACAGGAATAGGTTTTGAATTTAATGTCCTCAGTCTCAATCTCAGTCTCAGTAAGTCAACACCTTAGGGCCTGTCTTCCCATCACCCAGTTGGGGCTGAGCACACAAAGAGGGCCAAGGAGACCCAGGTGTTCAGGCTTCACAAATCGCTATAGGAATATTGCAGTTGCTGGAGAGTTGGGACAACTGCACTCGAAGCCTCAGGGTAAAGCAATGATTACAACATTAGCTAATAGCTAATTAGCTATTAGTTATGGAGCACATAGTATGTTCCAAACTCTGGGTAAAGTGTTTTATACACGTTTGTCATAGCAAAAATAGTGTATACAAAATTATTCTGGATAAATTGCCTAGGTTTAAATTTAATCTCTCTCCCTTATTAGATATGCAACCTTTAGTGAGTTATTTAACCTGTTGATGCCTCAGTGTTTTCATCTGTAAGATGAGAATCATAGTTGAACCTTATTCAGAAAGGTGTTAGGAAAATATAAACTAATAGATATAAAGTGCTTGAAACAGTGAGTGGCACATAGAAAGTTGAATATGATTGTTAATTACTATCAATACCCCATTTAATCATTCAATAAACGTAGGAAGGAGGTATCATTACTACTTTTATCTTACACAAAAACAAACAAACAAAAAAACCCCCGAGGTTCTGAGAAGTTGGATATCTTACTCAAGATCAGGAGGTAAGTGGCAGAGCCAGAATTTAAAGTCATTCCAGTTATGCACATTAAAACAGACAAGTGAACTTCTGATAGCATAAAGCGCTTCCACTGTGAAGACTTCAGTGAACTATATCTAAAATCTGGGGCAGTTTTGTTTAATTCGGCAGAGTGGTTTCCAAACTGGGCTGGCCAATGGAATTGCAAGGGGAATAATTTGTTACAGATTAATCCAGTTAAGAGTGAGGTCCCGATTTAGAACATTTGGGATGTGTTTTAATGGTTTCCCATGTGATTAAGAGAATTCACCATGTTTGGAAAGCTGCAGAAATTGAGCAGATGATTGTTGAATCTATTCCAATCTCTGATATGGAACGTCTCAGGGCTGCCCAGTCCAACCTCCTGCCCATGGCTGGAGACCCTTGTGTCTTTGGCAGATGTGCCTCCTGCTATGAGGTGTCTATGAGAAAAGCCCTGCATCCATGGACCCAGGTCTGTTTTCCAGCAGCTTCTACCCATTGTTCCTCCTATTGGAAGCTCAGTGAACAAACCCATGCCACCTCCGTCAGTCCCAGGTGGGGGCAGGATGATGATGCACAAAGTGGACAAGGGCAGTTTAGTTCGGAGAGATGTGCTCTGAAGTGAGCACATGCACTTGTCCCCATTGTTCAGGGTATGCACATTACCTCTCACACACACACCCCCTGCTGAACTGTTCCAAAATCTCTAGTCAATTAACTGTCAATTTATGTCATACATGACATCAGTTGACAGCAGTCCTGTCTCCTGGATCCCTCTGTTTTTTCTAAAACATGTCATTTTCCTCCCACCTTCCCTCCTGGAGCCAGGGAGTTTTATGTTGTCTGGACACTCCCTAATTGGCAATCATACATTCTCTGTGTCTGTTTGGAATCCAAGGAGGTGGGCTTCACCCTCAGGTCTTGGTCCTTCAGGCCTCCAACTCAGATCATTGAGAAGCAGATGCAAGATGGGATTCAAGACCAATTGTTTTACTAGGGAAACACCTGGTGAGAGAAAATGGAGAGGAAGCAGAGGCGACCTAGGAGACCCATCAGACTGAGATGCTATTCTGACCCTGAGTGAGGGGTGAGAGAAGGAAGGTTAGATATACATGTCCTAGAGTCTAAGGAAGTGCCCTGCAGTCTAAGGAAAGAACTACAAGGCCATAGGGGAGTCTTGTGGCCAAGGTCAGCTATCAGCTGTCTTCTTGACTCTTGGGAATGAGTCTGTCAGGGTCCTTTTCTGAGTCATTGGTGAGAGCAGCTAATAAGTATGGCCTCACCCCAAACATTGCCATGGACTTCAAAGTTCAGCAGCTGGAGCCATTGGTCAGTTATGCTTCCTGTGATTAGAGGTCTGCAAGCATATTTTCATGGTTGCCTCGCTTAGCAAATGTAAGTTTCTATTTAAAATAATACCCCTTCCACTCAGGTTGATGGAGATCTCCACCAAACTTTTTTTCCTTATCTCTGCTCACCCAAAGTGAACAGAAAGATTCCTCATTGTTCAATATAAATTAATAAACCTGGGCCATTTGTAGAAAGAACTGGATTGGTCATGGGATTCTGATGAGTTTAGTTGTATTTGTGTAAAATGCAGCTAGAAGACATCCTGCAACTAACTGAGGTATAAGACTGAAGTGAAGACAGAGACTGGGCTGGAATCAGAAGGGGAAATCTTCTGTATAGAATTAATAGTTTAAACCATTGAAATTCAGATGCTTGTCCAAAGGAACCATGTAAAGGCAGAATAATTCTTAAAGTAGTAAGCTAGTAGTAGCAGAGCAATGGTTTCCCTAAACAATGTCTATCCTAATTCTGAAATTTGTGACCATGTTAGGTTAATTAGGTTACCTGGTAAAGAAATTAAGTATGCAGATAGAATTAAGGTTGCTAATCAACTGACCTTGAGATGAGAAGATTACTGGATTATCTGGGCAGACCCAATGTGATTACAAGGGTCCTTGTGGAAGACAGAAAAGTCAAAGTCAAGAGAATATTTAAAGATGCTGTGCTGCTGGTTTTCTGTTTGTTTGTGTTTTTTAAAATATATTTTTATTGATTTCAGAGAGGAAGGGAGAGGGAGATAGAGATAGAAACATCAATGATGAGAGAAAATCATTGATTGGCTGTCTTCTGCATGCCCCCTACTGGGGATTGAGCCCACAATCTGGGCATGTGCCCTGACCGGGAATTGAACCCTGACCTCCTGGTTCATAGGTAGATGCTCAATCCCTGAGCCACACCAACCAGGCTATGCTGCTGGTTTTAAAGATGGAAGAAGAGCCATAAGCCAAAGAATAAGGGTATCTCTCAAAGCTACCAAATGCTAAAACAGGCTTCCCCATGGACCAGAGTGGAAAGACTAGCTTCAAGGGTTAAGCTTTAGCAAGAAAAGACATTCTTTCCTCTGAGCCTCTGAGAGAAGAGGAGGGACCCGGGGTGCAGAGAGGAGGATGAGGGCATCCCACAGAGCTGACTTGATTTAACACATCACCCTCCAGGGTCGGGGAGAAGTTTCAAGACTGGAAATCAGAATTGGAATTGTGGTTTGTGAGCCAGGGAGTTGAGAAAAGATGAATGCAGAATTCTCGAGGCAACACATTTATCAGGGCACAAACTTTACTCACAAATGTTGAGAATTTAGTTTTGAGATATGCAGGCGAAAGGCAAAATGGACGTTTATTATGATTTTCCTCCTTTTGAATCATTTTTAAATGACTAAGTAAAATTCAGCAACTAGCTCAATGAAAGTGTCCCCATAGAAATGGAGTCCCTCTTGAAAATTGCCTTTGGCTGATGTTTGTATGTATGTAGGCCAACCACAGGAGGCTGAGCCCTCCATGGTGGAGTTTCTGAGGCTCCCAGCCTCCCTTTGTGCTGAAATGACAGCACTGGGGGGAGGGAGGAAAGTCACAGTCCTGTTCGGTCCTGAAGCACTAACTACAAAGACCAGAGTGGTCTCAATACACTCAGTTAAGGAGAGGAGCAGCCAACAGGAACTTCCTGACATAGACTTCTGGAGACAGACATCGGTTTTGCCTTGGAAAATAGAAAGTCCCTAACCTCGTCCCACCTACTCATGGCCAGGCCCAAGGGACAGAAGTCCTGACTCCTGGTGCCGCACAACCAGCCATCTGAGTATCAGGCACTATAGTTTGTTCACAAATCAACTGCTTGCTGAGTCCATTCTTTGTGCCCAGCACCACACCTGGCTTTGGTGATAGGAGAACCTCACAGCTTTACTAAGGAGTAGAGCAGCTGAGTGCATGTCCCACCTTCATCATCTATCACTTGTGTGTCTTAAACAGGTCTCAAGCTCCACCTGGTGCATTTCCACATTGCAAAACAGGCATTTGGGGCTGTCATGAGGCAGATTTTTAAGTAAGCACACAGAGTGCTTACTTAGCACAGGAACAGGGTAAATGGCCAATAATTATTATTTCAATCCATCTAGAAAAAATGCCTAAAATACAATCTTGCCAGGGACTCCAGTTGAGTGAAGAAAAGAGGCATAAATCCTCACTCACAGGTGACAGTAATCCATTGTCATAGAGGAAAGAAGACAGTCATGGGAGGCGGGGAAGAAGAAACCGCCTCCACGTGGGCAAGTCAAAGCAGCCTTCAGAGGACCAGGGAAGCGGGAGCTCCTGTTCCTTAACTTCTTCAGAGCCCGAGCCCTTCAAAAGCCGGGTCCCTGCTGGTGTTCCTCATCAGAGCTGGTGTCTAATGAAGACTCCTCGACTGTCTCCCGAGCCATCTGCTCTCCTACTCCTGACAAATCTTGCTTGAAAAATGCTTTTCTTTCCTCCCTTGTCAATGCCTTTGTGCTTCTCTTTTACTTTGTTACTGGCCTTCTGACCAGGCACTTTCATCTCTTCACAACATAGAATCCTCACAGCGCTGTTTTCCGTGCTAATACAAGCCCTGCTAGTCTCTTTCTCATGCATTATTTAACCCTGAAAACTGTTGGGGGAGAGAGCGTGCAGGACAGATGTCAGAAAAATAAGTTGTGTCTAATTTCTTTATGCTGTGAACAACCTGCAAGACCACAACTGTTTTAGGGGCGGGGAGGTGTAAGGGGAGAGTTGAGGAGAGATTTACTTGAAAATAACACACAAAATTATTTACATTTAAATATATGAAAATTGATCATGATACATTATTCTCCAGAAAGGTCAGCAACAGATACTATAAAATTAGAAAGGACCAATTTGAGAAATATAAGAAACAGTGGTTATCATTACAATTATTGTGATAATGAGGATGTTATTATTTTTTAATCGGGTGCTATCTATTTACCATTCACTGTGTTAGGGCTTTACATTCATGACCTCAATGAATGCTCAGAGCAGTCCCATGAGGAAGGTGGAGTTATTATCCCTGTAACATAGAGGAGGACACCAAGGATCAGAGAGGCTAAGAATTTGCTTCAAGTCACACAGCAGCTGTGGAATCGGAATGATGCCCAGCCCTGCCACTGACCACTATCCCACACTGCCTCCCCACTGTCTGCGGTTCTATTCCATGGAGTCCCCAAGCTCTGTGTCTTCATCAGGAGTAGTGGCTTTGTCTTCACCTACTCTCCAAGAAGGCCCCTTGGGAGCCCCACCTTGGGTGCCTTCATGACTTACATTCCCCCCACCACCATTGCCCCCACACAGGCACCCAAACACAGCAGCCAGGGGCTCAAACCATCCTTATCCCACTCTACCCACCCTACCTTGGTTTGGGAAATTCTGATTCTTTCTTCAAGATTTATTTTTGTTTTATACCAATAAGACTAATAGAAACCAGAAAGTTGGATTAGTCCAAATGATGCTGGGGGCATGGAGATGGGGCGCCTCATGCACAGTTAAAAAAGGTATAGATTATTCTGGAGAGTAATGTGGCACCTTTTCAATCAAAGTAAGTCTAGGCATACCTTATGTGTGATTTCCCTTCAGCTTTAACAAATAATCCCAAACTTAGTGGCTTAAAACAATAAATACAACTGGCCCGGCCGGCTTGCTCAGTGGTTGAGCGACACGGTTAACCAGGAGGTCACAGTTCGATTCCTGGGCAGGGCACATGCTTGGGTTACAGGCTTGATCCCCAGTGCTGAGAGTGCAGGAGGCAGCCAATCAAAGATTCTCTCTCTTCATTGATGTTCCTATCTCTCTCTCCCTCTCCCTTCCTCTCTGAAATCAATAAAAATATATTTTTTAAAAACTGTATTATTGCAGTTCTGGAGGTCAGAAGTCTGACATAGGTCTCACCAGGCTAAAATCTAGGGTTTGGGAGGTCAAGTTCCTTCTGGAGACTCCAGGGGAGAATAACTTCCTTGCCTTTTCTAGCTTCTAGAAGACCCCCAAGTCCTTGGCTCATGGCCCTTCCTCCCTCTTGAAGCCAGTAATGTAGCATCTCAAATCTCTGACTCTGACCCTCTGCTCCCCCTTCCTCTTATAGGGATCCCTGTGGTGATAATGGGCTTACCTGGAAATCCAGGATCAATCCCTCATCTTAAGACCCTTAACTTAATCACATCTGCAAAGTCCCTTTTGCCATGCCAGGTCACATTCACAAGTTTTGGGAATTAGTGGACATCTTTGGGGGGAAGTATTCTGTCTGCAATATCTATGACCCAGAAACTCTATCCCTGGGTATACATGATCCATGGAGTATCTCACACTAATCCACAAATGAGTCATAAAGCATGTTACTGCAGTTGCATGGGGTATTGGGAACTACAATGGATGTTTCACATTCAGACAATGGAAAGGTGAAACATGGAAGGACACACAGCCCAGAGGGACATGCAGCAACCAGGCATAGCCACTTAGATGTCAACACACTGGCATGAACGCATCTTACAAAGTGTGCTTAGTGAAGGACTGCGCGAAATAGAATAAGGTACATAACAGGATCATTTACATCAATTTTAAAAGTAAATACATGTACATAGAAAGGCAATATGCATTTGGCATGAATAGTGTACAGGCAAATTTGTACACATCATTAATGGTGACTTGTGGGTCTAGAGAAGGGAATGAGGTGGGACGGAGGATAAAGGGAATAAAGGAGAATAAAATAGCAGACTTGCTCAAGCACCTCCTCCTCAGTAAAGCCGACCTGACTCCCTCCAGCCGCAGGTGGGGTGCTCGGTTCTGCCATGTAGATCTTTAACAGAGTTCTCGCCCACTGTCTTGTATTTGTCTGTTTTCATCTCTCACTTTGCCACCAGCTTCCTGAAAGCAGGAACTACATCTTGTTTCCTTTGTATCTTTGAAGTGTAGCACAATGCCGGCCTCACAGTGGGTACCTAATGTGTTTTTTGTGTAAGTGAGCATTGAACAGTGGAAAAACAAGACATCTGGAGTGGGACGTCTCCTATGAGCTGACAGTAGAAAAATTTCTAAGGACACCCAAATGGGCTTTAAAACTAAGTTAGGAACAGAAAGTTAAGTCATAAAATCTGTTTCTTTCAGGTGAGCAAAGGGGAGGGGTGGCAAAGGCCTCCTGAGCATCTGGTTTTGCTTCTAACTTCTTAAGACAAAAGGCCAGGAAAAATGAGCATCAGAATGAAAATGCAGAGCTAACAACACTAGTAGGAGGAAAAAGAACCCCCCATGTTGGGTAAAGGGATTCTGAGACAGCACCTGGCAGCTCTAAATGAAGTCCGCCCAGAAGAATGGGGAGTGCCCAGACGGGATAGAGAGTGTCTCCGAATATTTCAGAAGATGGCAGTGGGTTCTGAGGTTCTGTAATGACACTGACATCGCTCTGGATCAAGACTCCAGAACCGGCCATTAAAATGATGGCTCTGAACACTTAGAGCAAAACAACAAAGGAGTGACCTTTAGAAGCCTTCAAGGTTCGCTAAAATCAAGTTGTGCCTGGTTTCCTTCATGGACATTAAAAGGCAAAACACAGATTTGTGGAAGATCTTTTATATTAGTTTCAGAAAAGAATTTGATAAGCTCTTACTTAGTGGTTTTAAGGACTAGGTGGATGCTGGCCTTGGTCATCACCACGATGATCATACCCACATGGTGTTGACTCCTGGAATGGTGCCAATTCTAATGAATGTTTCTGGAATATTACCACCCATAATGTTAAAAATGTCTGACACGTGATGAGTGCTTCCCTTGTGATAGGCACTGTGAGAAATGCTCACCTGTCCGAAATCAAGTAACAGACTCAGTGACAGAAGTATGACAAAAAAGAGACTCTTAATACTTTCTAGAGCAGGGGTGGGCAAACTTTTTGACTCGAGGGCCACAATGGGTTCTTAAACTGGACCGGAGGGCCGGAACAAAAGCATGGATGGAGTGTTTGTGTGAACTAATATAAATTCAAAGTAAACATCATTACATAAAAGGGTACGGTCTTTTTTTTTTTAGTTTTATTCATTTCAAATGGGCCGGATCCGGCCCGCGGGCCATAGTTTGCCCACGGCTGTTCTAGAGAGCGGGTGTCCATCCTGTTGTACAGGCACACCTGGGGCAGGGAACACAGCCTAAGTATTCAGTCCCTTCTCCAGTTCCTCATTGGCTGAGTACATGGGGTCACCTGTTTCCTGGTTCCTCATTGGCTGAGTACATGGGGTCACCTGTTTGCTCACATCTCGCCTAGATATTGTTGTCTCCCATTGGGCCATTTGAAAAAAAAATGGGCTGAGGCCTTTTCCAGTTGTCTCCACCTCCCCCTTTCTAGCTGAGGCAGGTGCCTCAGGGGTTTCCACCATGATGCTGGCCCACATCCACAGCTCTTTGTTCCTATATCTTCTTCCCTCCTCTCTACATTCCGTTTGCCCTGGGGAAATTCAGCAACCATTTCCATCAACCATTTCCATCAAAAGCTGACCATGTGGAGATGGATCACAGAGACCCATTTCCTACAGGCACTACCCTTGGTAATTCACATGAAGTTAGTCTTTTCTCCTCCCAGCAACTCTGTGGGGAAGGTGCTATAATGATCCCATTTTGCAGATGAGCAGAGGGAGACACAGACAAGTAAAATATCTTCTCCAGCTCCCACGGCCAGCAGCAACTGGAGACTGAGGCTCCAGAGACTGTTAGCCCTGGAGAATCTTTACATTAGAAGCTACAAACTAGAAATGGAACTCAGCAATGCAAGAGCCCTGCAGAAATAAAATACACATTTCCCTTGTCTTGCTATGGGACCACACCATGTCTCACCCAAACACAGCTCCACATTCAGATTCCATCTGCCTGATCCATTTCTCTATAGCAGCTTTCTGTGATAAAGCATTCTCAGTGACTGTTGTCCTCTCTTCTTATTGGTCTATTTCCAACATGGTTTTAACCCCTGGCCCTGTCCTAATCAGTGCCCCTAAGTGTTGGTTTTAGGATTCAACCTCAACCCATGCTGCCCCTCACCTAGACTGTACTGTTCAAAATCCATCTGTGCAAGTTGCTTAGAGTTGGGTACAGCAAAATGGAATGTCCTGGACTAGAAGGTTAATGCCTTAAACACCTGAAGGGCTTGCCCTCCCAGGTAATCCTCCTTAAAGCAGAGCAATCACTGAAAACAAGGTTAATGGCCACAGAATCAATAGCTGCCAGATGGGATTCAGGAGACACTTCCCTGTTCAAATAGGATCTGGAAGAGGTAGCGCCTAAGGGCACAGGCAGGTATGGGGCAACAATCTGACTTAAATGTCTGGGTTTTTTACATTTCATTCTTATCTAAACAGAGTGAGCTAAACACTGTGTTATGATAAAAAACCCACAACAGTTGAATCTAGGGTTGTTTTTGGGGAGATGAGTTCATATCAGAACTGCATTCAGCCTTCCATTCAGCACACTTTGGTTGAATATCTGTGAGAATAATGTGGTGAATTGGATCATGTATATGCAGTTGGATTCTAACTCTTCCCTGCAGCCCTTAATTTTAAAATACAGGTGAGGATATATGCCCCAAAGTAGACCCTGAAACAAAGGTTCAAGAAGAAGTTATTAACTTGGGAGGTAAAGGGAGCACCTATATGGAAATAGAAAGTAATATAAAATAGGCAAGGCAGCCAATTAAAAGGTTTGTTTTCAAATCCAATGTCAGTGTGGGGCACTAGAGCTGACTCTAGCTGGGGAATTCTGGAAGCCTTGAGTTATCACATCTGAGGGGTAAGGAGCTGGGTGAACTTGCTCCTCTGGTCTTTGGTTGAGTGTTATTCCTAGATGTGTTTGCTCCCCAACAAGTAAAATGGGTCAGTAGGCCCTGGAGTGGTAAGAAGCAGGGGTATGGATGGGGCACCCGTAATGTCTGCTATCGATTGTGCAAGCTACTCTGAATTTGGTTACTCCTTTATGCATTCCTTGTTAAGAGAGTGCCTACATCATGAGGCTGTGAGTCCTGGGTACAGGAAGTGAGTAACCTGCTCTTGTGATAACTCCACTAGTGTGAAAGACAGGCACAAAACAAATATTTAGTTAACAGTGAAGCATGCTAGGGTAGGGAATGAATGGGGAAGCTATGGAAAATGCAGTACTAGAACTTTATTATGTAGTCAGGGAGCTCCTCCCTCCTCCCAAACAGGTAAGGTTTCAGGTTGGACCTTAAGGATATGCAGGCATTCACCAGGGATAACTAGGGTTCTCCAGAGAAAGGGGATCAAATATTAAGAAGATCTTGAAGTGGGAGAAAGTAGGAGTCAATAACTGTGGTCCTCTGGTAAAATCCAGCCCAAATCCTGTTTATGTAAATGAGGCCTTATTGAAACACAGCCACATGCATTTCTTTAGGTATTATTGATGGGGGCTCTCTCACACAGTGACTGAGTTAAGGAGTTGTAAGAGAAACTGTATCACCCACAAAAACTACCTGGCTCTGGGCATAAAATGTTTGCTGACCTCTGGTGCATATGATGACCTGATAGTAGATTCTAATGAATTTTAAACCACTGGGAGATTTGACTTGGTGTGGTGAACACACAATACAGTATGCAGATGATGTATTATGTAATTGTACCCTTGAAACCTATATAATTTTATTAACCAACTAGAGGCCCGGTACACGAAATTTGTGCACAGGTAGGGTCCTTAGGCCTGGCCACGGATCAGGGCCAATCTGTGGGTGGATCATCAGGGCGATCGGGGGGCGGGGCCTGCTGGCACCCATTTTGGCCAGCCTGGCACTGCCCACTCTCTGGCCCCAACCCCCTCCACCGCCACCACCAGTCACCTCCCTCTGCAAGGCAACCAGCAGGGTGATTGGGGGCCCCTGTTGGCACCCACCTTGGCCAACCTGGTGCCTTCTACTTGCTGGCCCCACCCCCACCACCGCCACCGCCCGCCTCCCTCTGTGGGGCAACTGGCAGGGCAAGCAGAGGGCCCCTGCTCACACCTGCCTTGGCTGGCCTGGGGTCTGCATGCTGGGGGCAGCTCCTGCATGAGCATCTGCCCCTTGTGATCAATGTGCCTCATAGTGACCAGTTGTTCCACTTTTATTAGGTTTTTATTATAAAAGATGCCACTCCAATAAATTCGATAAACTTTTAAAAAAATGTTGATCATTCCTTGATGCAGATATGTATAAGAACTCACTTATGAAAAGTTCACAACCTATTGAGAGGAATGAAATGGCAAAAAAATATATATCTATACTAATAAAAGGGTAAAATGCTAATTAGACCAGGAGCCCTTCTGGACGTCCTTCTGTACAAAGCCATGTTGGTGGGGCTGAGGCAGAGGTGGTTAGGGGCAGTCAGGCTGGCAGGGAGGGCAGTTGGGGGCAAGCAGGCCAGCATGGGGGGGGCAGTTAGGGGCAAGCAGGTTGGCAGGGGGGTAGTTGGGGTGAGCACACTGGTACAGGGGGCAGTTGGGGCAATGGGGGTGAGCAGGCTGGCAGGGGGGGTGAAGTTGGGGGCTATTAGTCCAGCAGGGGTGGGAAGTTAGGGGTGATCAGGCCATAAGGGGGGGCAGTTTGGGTTGATCAGGCCAGCATGCAGAGTGGTTAGGGATGATCAGACAGGCAGGCAGGTGAGGGGTTAGGAGCCAGCAGTCCCAGATTGCAAGAAGGATGTCCAACTGCTGGTTTAGGCCCAATCCCTGTGGACATCCCCTGAGGAGTCCCAAATTGGAGAGGGTGCAGGCCAGACTGAGGGACACCCCTGCCCCGTGCATGAATTTCGTGCACCAGGCCACTGGTGAATATATAAAATGCCATGTAATTGATTCTGAAATAAAAGCTATACCAGTCCTGGCCGGGTAGCTCAGTTGGTTAGAGTGTCCTTCCTATATGCAGTTTTGATCCCCAGTTGGGGCACATACAAGAATCAACCAATGGCATGGATAAGTAGAGCAACAAATCTCAACCTACCTCTTCTCTCTCTCTCTCTTCCTCCCCATCTTCCTCTCTCCCTCCCTCTCTCCATTCCTCCCTCTCACTCTAAAAAGGCTATACCAACACCATATTGAGCTGCTGTGAAGAGAACAATGAGTTCTGCTTAGGGAGTTGAGATGGATTTACAGAGGAAGAGGTCAGTCTTGGAATTTGAGTCCATTTCCGGGTTGATAGAGGGAGTTAGGATTAATCTGGGCAGAGGGTAGAAAGTGTTCAAAAGTACAGAGAAATGAGAAAGCAAAAAGTGTTCAGGAAAGATTGTCGTTTACCTCCCTCTGAGCAGCTGGCAGGGCCATGAGAATGGCCTCCTGGGAGAATTGCCACTTAACTCCCTTCACCTCTACCACTAGTTCTAAAAAAAAAAAAATTATTTCAAGAGTTAGTCAGCAAGAACAGACTGTAACTGGATCACTGGGCCTGAGGACTTCTCAGAAAATTAGTTTTCTAGCTAAAAATTCAAGACAGGAAAATGGGAGGTGGAGGACTTTAAGTGAAGCAGTAAGAGTTAGAATCCTTGGGTATAAAAGCTATATATTAGTTCACCCACTGGCCAAATTGTAGTCAATTGGAGCATGGAAATACATAATGATAGTGACATATTGTAACCCCATAGAATAAACTAAAAATCCATAAGCTCAAACTGATATAACTTTTAAAAATGAAAATAAGTTAACAAATGGGGGAGAAGGAAAAGCTTTCCTTTAAAATAGAATACCAACTAATATATGTAGAAGGAATCATCATGTAATTAGAAAAATCACCATTTAGCAACCAACCATGGTAGTAATAATTGTTTTGGGCAAAGACTATCAATGAAGGCTAGAACTAGTGGGTGAAAGTTTGTAGTCTGGAAATATTTCCATGCAAGATGATTATTAACTAAAAGGGAAAATATTGCCAATGTAGGAGAAACATGACAGACATGACCCTAACTAAGAGAGGAAAGTGAATGTCACCAGCAGTGACACAAATACATCTATGTGCTTCCTGATCTGCTGCATTAGAAGGACACAATGATGCTCTGTGGTATTCTTGCCATAAACGCATACCTGGATCTATCATCACAGGAAGCACCCCACTCACCCAAATTGTGGGACAGGCTATAATCTTCAAATGTGGCAAGTTCATGAAGACAGAACAAGGCTGAAGAACTTTCCCAGACATTAAAGGAGGCTCAGGAGACAGAAGATCTGAACACAGTACAAGATCCTGGACTGGATCTTCGATCAGGACTTTTTGTGTGTGCTGTAAAGAACACTGGTGCCATAACTGGCTAAGTTTGAACAAGGTTTGTAGACTAGATAATATTATTTCAACAGTGTTAATTTTCTGATTTGATAATCTGTGGGCATATAAGAAAAAAATCAATGATTTTTAGGAAATACCACTCTGTTGCTTAGAAGTAAAGGGGCAATAGGTCTGCAATTTGCCCTCCAATGGTTGTGGGGAGGGAGATATAAGTAAATAAATAACTAAGTGATACATTGTTAACATTCAGAAATCTGGCTGAAGGGTTTAGTGGGATTATCTGTATTCTTTTTGCAACGTCCTATAGGTCTGCATTCATTTCAAAATAAAAAAGCCAGATGTTTTGAAAGACAGGATTATAGAACAAAGGGTCTAGAGTCAGACCAACCTGAATTGGAATGTTTGAGCCCATATTGGTTAACTGTGTGACCTTGAGCCAGGTAGTTAGCCTCTCTGAGCCTCAGTTTTCTCATTAATAAAATAGAAACATCAGTACCTACTTCTCAGGTTGATGTGTGTAAAGCACTTTTCACAGAGCTGCACCACTTCTGAGTCTGTGTCCCCAGGGTACCTCAGGGGGTGGCCAAGATGCTCAGCCCCTTGTTGACTGATTGGCTTATGGGGCTTTGTTCATGCCCTACAACTCTCAGTCTCTATCTATGCACTTGGCTCCATTGGACTGTCATGCTATAAGGTTCCAACTTTCTCTTTAAAATAACACTCATAATAAAGTCAAACTAAAATCTTAACACCTTCCACTCTCCCACCATGGCTCCTTGTTTTCCTTCAGCTGTGAAGAGCATTCCCTTTGCTAACCCAGTTCCCAGATCCCTGAGGGGGAATGTGGGAGGGAAGAAGAGTAAAAACACAAGGGGCAGTTGGTTGGTGTATGAAAATGATTGCTGTGAGGGTTTGGGCTGGGGTAGAAGCTGGGCTAGGAAATCGCAGAGGAGACAATATGAGGAAGTCTTGCACTGGGTTTGAGAGTGGGTCAGCATGAACATTCTTGAAGAGAAGGGTGTTACATTTTATTTATTTTTAAATGTTGAACTGTGTGTTCTTTGGCAACACATGGGGATACTGAAAATTCTTTCTTAGCTCCCAGTGAGGTGATATTCTTGGAAAACAATCAAAAAGGAATTTTCCTGACACCTGCCCCCACCCCATACACTTCTTATAAGGCATTGTAAGTTTGTACCACCAGATCCTAACCAGGACCATAATAAAGCAGAAAATCTAGTATCAGGCACTTTGGCAGGAATGGCTTAGGTAATCATTGGGTGGGAAATGATATTTTAACTGTTGGATAAACTGTAGGTTGATATGTTTTACTTTTTTAAAATTACGCTGCTACCCCTGACCTCCATTAAACCCTGGAAGCTTTATATACATGTTCTCCCTCAATGAAGAAGTAAGCTGGTATCTGCCTCCTATTTCAAATGGGGAGAGTGATGTTGATAGAAGTCGCCTACTTAAAGTCACCTGGTGAATAGAACAAAGCCAATGCCCTTATTAATACAAAAAGCCCATGGGACTCTTACCCAATGGGGCAATGATCTTTTCTCTCTTTTTACTTCTCCCCAAAGGTTAACAGAATAAGCTACTATCTGCTTTTTAAGATGGCTACCTGCTGTCACAGAGTCCCCAATCCTTACCACAAAAGCACACTGGTGGTGTTTTGAGCTGGCCATATGCTTGATGTTTTCCTCCTGATTAAAACACTTCACAAGGGACTTCAAGAAAATGACACTAGTCTCTGCCTCCTCTTTCATGGTGCTCTGCCACCGAGATGCTTTTGCAAGGAGAGAGTGGGCCACTGTGGATCTATGAGATCTCGGCCATCCTGTTCCTCTTTCTCTTCAGCATGTGTTTCCTTTCCAGTGTTCGGAGGATTACACTGTGCAATCTGAGAGGCAGAGCACTGTGCACACAAAGTGGCTCAGGGGGTCTCAAAGGCCTGCAGCTCACGGGCGCTGTTGTTCCCTGTGTGAACAGCGGAGTGCAGACCTCACAGAGGAGCCACAGTGTTACACTGCCCTGTCCAGCTGTGAGAATGAGCTGCCTGTCTCTGCTCTTCTGTGTGGCTTTCCAGGGAGCTAGCTATCACTCCCACAGGGACACGACTCCAAGGGCTTCAGAACAAGGCAGAAGCAACTACTAGCATGGGCTTCTCACCAGTGCCTACAGAGCATTCAGCTAATTTTATGGACACTCACTGTGCCTTGGGGATTATACTAGGAGCCGGAGAGTCGCTGGGTAAATACAGATCAGATATGGGCTCCATTCCCATGAAGTTTACATTCTGATGGGAAAGTTAGGATTTAAAACAATCATCAGAGAATCCTATATAATAAAGAGGCGATATGCAAATTGACCATCACTCCAACACACAAGATGGCCGCCCCCATGTGGACACAAAATGGCCAGCAGGGGAAGGCAGTTGTGGGCGACCAGGCCTGCAGGAGAGGGCAGTTAGGAGTGACCAGGCCAGCAGGGGAGGGCAGTTAGGGGCAATCAGGCCAGCAGGGGAGGGCAGTTAGGGTTGATCAGACTGGCAGGGGAAGGCAGTTAGGAGCAATTGGGTCGGCAGGAGAGGGCAGTTAGGGGTGACCAGGCCAGCAGGGGAGGGCAGTTAGGAGCAATTGGACCGGCAGGGGAGGGCAGTTAGGCATCCATCAGGCTGACAGGGGAGTGGTTAGGGGGTGATCAGGCTGGCAGGCAGAAGCGGTTAGGGGCAATCAGGCAGGCAGGTGAGCAGTTGGGAGCCAGCAGTCCTGGATTGTGAGAGGGATGTCCAACTGCCCATTTAGGCCCGATCCCGGTGGGTTCTGGCCTAAACAGGCAGTCGGACATCCCTCAAGGAGTCCCAGATTGGAGAGGGTGCAGACCGGGCTGAGGGACACATCTCCCCCCCACACACACACATAAATTTTGTGCACTGGGCCTCTAATGTATTATATAGTTGTGATTAGAGATAGAGGAGAAGATAGATTATGAGGGACATAAGAGGGAACAGACTCACCTAAAATGTGGAGTGAGGTGAGTTTGTGAGGCTCTGAAGCAGGGAAAGCACAAGGAGGGGCAGGGGTCATGCAGGAGGTGTTTACATAGAAGTTTCCAGCAGAGCAGACAAAGTGGGTGGGGGTGTGAAGAGGAGCGTGATGTACCCCAGGAGCTCAGTGCTGAGGTTTGTGGGAAGGAGGGCCTGCATGGGGAAACTTGTAGGGACTGGATCTTTCTGGAAAAGGGGAGCAATTAAATGATTTCAGCAGAAGGGCCATGGGTTAGAAGGGTTGGAATGGCATGCTCAGTACTGCATGTTTACACTCTCATGATGGCTGCTCTGGGGAATGGAATGGAGTGGAGATGCACAGAGAATATGCGAAATTATCTCAGTAATTAAAGAAAGGTGAGAGTCACTTTGATTAAGCTGATGACAGGAGTAGGAGACAAGTTGACTGATTCTGAGGGGCTTGTTGGGCACAGGGCTGGGCTCTAGAGAGGCAGCATGATGTGGTCTCCAGTCCCATGGGAGAAAGACGAGAAACGCTCACCCCTGGAACTGTGTGTGATAGAGGCTGTGCTGGCACAAAGGGCCAGGGGGTTAGCTGAACCCAAAGGCAGTCTTCCCAAAGGGTTTAACACTGGAACTAACACTTAAAATGTCAAGAAATTGTTATACTTTACACATAATTTCTTTCTTCCCTCCCTCCCTCTCTCCCTTCCTTCCTCCTTTCCTTCCTTCCCCACCCCCCTCACCCCCGTCAGTCCCTTCTTTTTCCTTTTGGTCAATATTTTCCTCTCTCTCCAGTTATTTCTAATACTGCTGCTTCATCATATATATTGTCCTACTGTAGGAAAAAGTCAAGGGAGTTTTAGGTCTTATTAAACAGACTAGAGGCCTGGTGCATGAAATTGGTGCACGGGTAGGCTCCCTAGGCCTGGACGGCAATCAGGGCTGATCTGTGGGGTGACCGGAGGGGCAATCAGGGGGCCCCTGCTGGCACCCACCTTGGCCGGCCTGGGGCCTGCAGGCTGGGGGCAGCTCCTGTTTTTGAGCGTCTGCCCCCTGGAGGTCAGTGTGTATCATAGCAACCGGTCGTTCTGCGGTTCAGTCAGTTTGCATATTAGGCTTTTATTATATAGGATAAGTTAGCGTTTTTCTAAAATTCTTTTGCTATTTTATCTTTTTTTCCCTGATTCCACTATTTAAAGACATTTGTCCTGAATTCCAGGTCATTAGTAAATACTATTATTAAAAAATTTAAATTTCACAGGAAACCAAGCTCAGCACTATTATAAATTCCTACATCTTGAGATTAAAAATTAAAAGACTTTAATGAAACAACCCTTTTTCAGAAATGAAGTGCAGACAGAAGGGAAACTCCCAGAGGTGGTATTTGGTTTTAGTGCTTCATCGCCTTGGCCAGGTGTTCAGAGTTTTACACACACATTTGTCAGCTTCTAATTGTAAACCTTCTAGATCACCACTCTGCTCTGCGTATCTCTCAGAAATGCCATGTATACCTCCCCTTCTCATGTATCTCATCTCTGCTAATTTCCTTTGTTTGATTTTGCAAATTGGCGTTGACCTCTACATAGTTTCCTAGGGCTGCTGTGACAAATCACCACCAACTGGGGGACTTCAAACAACAGATATTTATCCTCTTATGGTTTGGAGTCCAGAGTCTGAAATCAAGGTATCAGCAGATCCTGCTACCTCTAAACATAGGAGAGAGGAGGAAGACATACATGACTTGTGAAGTAGAGGCTCTCCGAACAACGGAGGGGAGGGGCGGTGTCTTGTTTTGTATATGCCGTTGCTGTGAAAGACAATTATTTAATCAGAAAGGGAAATGTCAGGTATTAGTTACAGCTGTCAGACCATGACCACAGCTGGGGGAGCCTCATTCCTTGCCAAAATACCAGACAATGTAGATTTCAGTGACATCAAAAAAGTATAAACACATTTCAATTTGATCTTCAATCTTCTCTTTTGTACGAGGCAGTTCCTGGGGTAGATTTCATTCATTTCAAGCACTCAAACATCTGCCTGGTAGAAGGTCACATTCAGCCCTAAAATTTGCTCATTGGCCCAAGTAAAAGCATCAGAAGCCTTCAGTAAGGCATGCCCTGTCTTGTTGGCCCCAAGTCAACTGCCTACCATTCACCTTACTGCTGCTGGTCCCTGAAGATCTTGTAACATCTATACTAATAAAAGGGTAATATGCTAATTAGGGCTGATATCTTCCGGACATCCTTCTGGATGTCCATCCAGACAAAGCTACAGCAGCTTCGAGGCCCAGGACTCAGGCAGCCTTGGGCTCAGGCAGCCGTGAGCCCTGGCAGCTGTGAGGCCCAGGGCTCAGGCCTCGCAGCTTCCACGGCTGGCAGTGGCAGCAGCAGTGGGTTGATGGTGGCGGCACCTTCCCCTGATCATCCTGGTCGCCTCCCACAGAGGGAGGCCAGACTGTGGCTTAGGCCTGCTCCCAGGCCCCAGGGGGAGTGGGCCTAAGCCGTCAGTAGGACATCCCCTGAGGGCTCCCGGACTGTGAGAGGGGGCAGGCCCGGCTGAGGGACCCCCCCCTTCCCTAGTGCACAAAATTTCATGCACTGGGCCTCTCGTTATTTATATCAGCCTGGGGATTTCTGAGTTGAAGTGGGAGACTTGAGCTTAGAGTTGGCTATAGAGTCCAGGACCCAACTACCTGATGCCTGTTTGATATCTCCATGCATGGATCCTTTGGCCATTTAAACCTGACATGTCTAAGGTTTCACTCATTGTCCTCGCATACCTGCTCCTCCCCAGTATTTCCCATCTTGGTAAACCTTTCTGTCAAATAATCAATTTTCTTTTGATACATTTTCTGGATTTCTTTCTCCACCATACCCCCAACACCAGGCCATCACCAAGTCCTTTCACTTCTACATTCTGAGTTTCTTTTCTCTGCAGCTCCTCCTCTCTATCTTTATGCTGCTGCTGAAATGCATGCTCAACGGAGCGAATTTCAGTCCACTCACATTTATGGGGCATGAATGATATGCTACACACTGTTTTAAGCACTTTTATTTAAATGATCTCAGTGATTCCTTGCAGCATCTTTACAAAGTAGGCATTCATATTAGTCTCACTGTTAGAAGCAGAGAATGATGCTAAAGAAGGTCAAATCTCTTTCCAAGGCCTGCTACCAAATAAACTGGGATTCCAGCTTAGGCATGCCTCACTCCTGAGCCTGAGTACTTAGTTACTAATCTGTAAATTTACTGAGAGTGGCCTCTCAGTTCACCTTTGTCATCCCCTAGACAAGTGTGAATACCTTGGGCTAGACAGATTAAGGAGAAAATGAAAAAAATTTTGTTACAAGGCTTCTTTTGTCTTGCTTGCTTCATGAAGAAACAGACATACACAAAGGTATAAGCACCCATTTCCTGGCTATCCCGTCTCCAACAATGGCAATAACTGATAACAATAGTGACAAAGTTTAAGAAACATCAATTAATTATAGTAGCTAATATTAGCCATGATTTATTAAGTGGTCAGGTATTTTCCTAGGCACTTTCCACACATTGTCCCACTTAATGCATATAACACCTTGGGAAGAAATGAAGCTCAGAAAAGATAAGGAACTTAAGTTTTATCACAGTATCAATAAGTGATTAATCTAGGCCATTCTGGGCCCAAAGCTGATGTTCTTAACCACTATGATATATTTCCTTACACGTTTGTTCAGCACAGGGTATGCATTCAGAAGATAGCAGGGGAAATGTACAAATTCTCTGTACCGAGACAAGTGGTTAACATTTCTGAGCTCTATTTCATCATTTGTAAAATGGGAGTGCTACTGCCCACCTTCTGGTGGTCTTTATCTCTCTTGGAGTTCCAATATCTGACACCACTGGCTGGAAAATTTGTTCAGTTGGAAAAAATATATATAAACACAGTGCCCACAACTCTGTCAAGATTGCACATGACTGGAAAGAAAATTTACTTATTTATCCAGAATAGTTTTACGTAAAATACTGCACCAGAAATTGTTACTTATTCCCAAAGAAAGACCAATATTTGCTGATCTTTGCAGCAAAATATGAGTGTGTGGCCAATTGAAGGCCAATGAGATATGAGCAGCACAGGTGGATGCAGCTTCTCCATAGAATATTCTGAGAAAAGGAATATGCCCTCCCTGCCCCCCTTTCCTCACTGACTGGGATGAGAGGTGGATGTGGGCCATCTGGGATCATGAGGGCTGAAGCAACATTCCAAAGATGCCAAAAAACAAGAGAGAAGCCAGGTCTTACAGATTCAGGTTTACATACATCTTTTGGACAGACTCTCTTCTCTCCATCAGAACTCTAAGTAACAGAGTGGGGCCACCACTCCAGTCCAGGACTGCTTATACCTGGACTCTCACTTGAAAGAGAAATACACATCTATCTTACCGAAGCCATGGCCACTTGGGATCTTTGCACTGGCATCTGAATCCACATCATAATGAATATAAGGAGAGAATGGAAATCCACTGAGCCACATGATGTTGAAATAGTACTTCTAAGGTCCAGCTTATGTGAAGTCTCTAATGCAAAGGAACCTGGCACATTTTAGAGACAGTAAAATGTCTGGTTTACCTCAGCTCCACTTAGAGTATCCATGGGGGAGTGGTGAAACTAAAATTGGAGGGGCCATCAGGTGCCAGGTCATGAAAGGTATGTTCCCCCGTGTTAGGAACATGAACTTGAACCTGAGGGCAATGGATATCCACAGAGGAGTTCTACAAGGAAGTGGCACAATACTTCTGAGCTTTACAATGATCTATCACTGTCCTCATAATCATCAACAGATTTTATTTATTTTGATTATTCTAGGTGGCAAACACTCCAAAAAGTATTCTCTCGCTTTATTTAAATTGCACACCCTCCCCTCCCCTCCCCCCCCCACCTTGCTCTAACCGGTTTGGCTCAGTGGATAGAGCATCGGCCTGCGGACTCAAGGGTCCCAGGTTCGTTTCCACTCAGGGGCATGTACCTTGGTTGCGGGCGCATCCCCGGTAGGGAGTGTGCAGGAGGCGGCTGATCGATGTTTCTCTCTCATCAATGTATCTAACTCTCTATCCCTCTCCCTTCCTCTCTGTAAAAAATCAATAAAATATATTTTTAAAAAATAAATAAATAAATAAATTGCACGCCCCTCATAGGGAAGAGGTTTTCCATTTCTTCTTGTGTGGCTTATACTTAGCCATACAACGGCATTAACTAACAATGCAGCTGTTCTGAGCAGAGCTTGCCTCAGATTCGGGATGAATTACAGGCATGCAGGAGCTGCTTGCTATGAAGAGGACCCCAACAATGGCTCAGCAGTGCATCTTCTCTAAGTTTATTTTTCTCTAACTGAATTGTGTCTGTTTTTGTCCCTGCACTATATTCCCAGCACCTAACACAGCGCCTGGCTCACAGCAGGTGCAGAATAAAAACAAATGCATGTCTAATGAACTATCACTATATATACTTTAAATGCTAGCTATTTAAAAAATGCAGGCCAGAAATACTCTTGATGAAAGCATGCATCACTACACCCAGTGGGTTAACCAGACAACGCACAATAATAAGCTAAATGAATAATGATGATGCTAAGGTATAAATCAGGTATAAGTAAAAAGCAAGAAGTGAAGGCCTTGAGGTCCAGGACCAACTAAAGTCAACTCTGATAATGCACTGATAATACCCTTCTTGAAAGCTTTTGGAATTCTAGAAATCAGTGTCTGCAGGTGCATGGTAGTGATTTTTATCCTTTCCCAAATAGTGCAAGGTAGGCAGCCTACTCAGTTGAACAGCAGAATAAAGTCATCAATAAACTCCAGGACCAC
The DNA here is from genome assembly GCF_000412655.1 of Myotis brandtii. Classification (NCBI taxonomy): domain Eukaryota; kingdom Metazoa; phylum Chordata; class Mammalia; order Chiroptera; family Vespertilionidae; genus Myotis; species Myotis brandtii. The sequence goes on from NW_005356042.1 coordinate 9,065,673, forward strand.
ACTGGAGAAGAGTCTGGCAGTTCTGCAAAAAACTAAAAATAGAGTTGCCATATAACATAGTAACTCCACATCTAGGTAAACACCCAAAGGAAATGAAAACGTATGTCTATATGAAAGCTTATAAACAAATTTTCATAGCAACATTATTCATAATAGCCAAAAGTGGAAACAACTCAAGTATCCATATACTTATAAATGGATAAACAAAATATGGTATATCCATGCAATAGAATATTATTTGGCCACAAAATGGAATAAAATACTGATATATGCTATTATAAAGCTGACCTTTTAAAAAATCATGCTAAGTGAAGAAAACCAAACAAAAGAGATCACATATTGTATGACTGTTGTTGTTTTTTTTTGTGTGTGTGAAATGTCCAGAAGAGGCAAATCCATAGAGACAGAAAGTAGGTTATTAGTTTCTAGGGGCTGGGGGTAGGATGGAGGAAAAGGGGCATGGCTACTAATGGACACAGGGTTTCTTTAAGGGTGAGGAGAATGTTCTAAAATTGATTGGGTGATAGTTGCAGAGTTCTGTGACTATATTAAAAACCATGGAATTATATACTTTAAATGAGTGAACTGTATGCTATGTCAATCATCCTATATAATAAAAAGAGTAATGTGCAAATTGACCCTGACAGCGGAACAACCAGAATGACCACTCGACCAGTCATTATGAGGCGCACTGACCACCTCTTGGTCCCTTTCCAGGCCGGCAGGCTCCAGTTGCCCAATGGCAAATGGGGAACTGCGGTGGGTGGCGACAGGAGCTGGGCCGGGGAGCAGGCAGAACAGCAAACCTCTTAGTTCCTCCTCCTCTACCCTCTGCCCCCACCCCCCTCCGCAGGCTCCGATCACCTGATGGCGAATGGGGAACTGGGGGCGGGTGGTGGGGGATGCGGGAGGTGCCAGGCCAAGGCCCCCACCCCACGGGTCACCCCACATACAGAGGGCGACCTGTGGCAGGGGTGGGGCCGGGCAGCAGGCTGGAAGGGCTGACCTCTCAGTCCCTTCCCCCCTGGCCATCAGGCTCTGATCACCTGATGGCAAATGGGGAACCTGGGTTGGGTGGTGGCAGGGGGCAGGGCTGGCTGCAGGCAGCCAAGGAAGATGGCCCTGATTGCAGGCCAGGCCTAGGGACCGTACCCTTGCATGGATTTCATACGCTGGGCCTCTAGTAGCTCAATAAGGCCATTGTAAGAAATAAAGCCCAAGAATAAGAATTCATTTAATAGGCTATTGAATATTGGTAGGCTTTAGTCATAGGTAGAACTAAGAGTCTATGAAAGGGCACATCATCACATGTCCTCTGTGACTTTGGACAAGTTATTTCAACTCATGAAGTCTTGGCTTCTTGGTCTGCAGGACAGGAATTCAGCAGATGCTATTGTACCTGCTCCTATCCTTGTGTGTCACCAAAGCATTCCTTCTGCAAGACTCTGTGTCTCTCCAGCTGGGGGCTTTCTTCAGCCATGGAAACATGCTCGGCCCCCATGCTGCACAAACCTGAAGTGCTTGGGAGTCAGTGCTCCTAGAACTAGCTCTCAACCAATTACACACAGGAACTTGTGGGTCAATACCCCATCTTCCTCACTGGTCATGTGGTGTAACACAGCAGTGTTCTGTGTGTCTAACTGACATACCAAGGAGGACTGAGCCCCAGTTACCCACAGCGGCAACCTGTTCATTAATGTATCCTATTCTGCTTTCCCTCACTTCTCCATTCCCTACCAGCATTCCTGGCATCACCTCCCAAATCATCTACCTACACACAAACCCTTGTTTTTGAGTCTGGTTCTGAGGAAACTCAACTTAAGACAAGAGATAATTATAGTGCCTTCTTCTTAGGACTATTGGGAGGACGAAATAAGACTATACATTGAGCATTTCAGCACTGTGCTTGGCCACTTAATAATTGTTAACTATCAACACCATTATGATTACTGCCATTATTATTATTGAAAACAAAAAAAAGTAATTTGAATTTTTCATCAGATCTTGGCCCATCCAGAAGCCTCCTTGGTCTCCCTATATATATGAGAAATGTGAAGCCAATATGTGCGTATTATTTCACTATTGAGCATCCAGTTAATTTTTCCCCAATTGATTCTAGGTTATCAAAAACCTTATCTAGAAAACTGCACGGATTAAGTAATAATTCATATGCTCTCCATGTTTTATTAATCAAAGACACATATAACTGCCAATCAGCTTCTATCAGCATGAAATTACTAGGGTCACTACACAGAGCTAATGCAATTTCAGTCAAAAGAAAAGACTCCTGATGTTTTTGTTAGTTCGTGAAGCTTCATCATTTGTTAAAGTATGATTCTATTAGATTTTCTGAAATATTTAAGATATTGTGCAAACCTCCATTGCTACCATCATGGTCTCCTTAGACCCAGGAACCCCAGGTTGGCAATTGATGATATAATAAACAAAAATCTATTAAGAAATATTCTTGTTTTTGTTATAAAAATGGCATCGATAAAACGTTTATGGCAATATGTGGCAGAAATCTTTCCTTATATGATGAAAAAATAAAGGATAAATGGATTTTTAGTAATTGTTTTGCTTTTTTTTATCTTGACCTTTCACAATAAAATAGTCTCAAATCTAAGAGTGGCTGGATTCCTCTAAGATGCTGAACCATTTCAAGTTTTCCACTGCAATATTTAGAGATCACAGACCATGAGGAAAATAATATGAGAAAAAGGAAGAAGGAAATAGCAGTTTACAACAGTAGAGCAAAGGGAATATCTATTTTTCCATTGCTTAAGGCAAATACTTATATAAGCACAGTACTTACTGGTACTTTGCTTATAGGCAGATGTGCTATGTACATTTGCTTGGCTCACTAAACTCACTCTGCCTTCTCTACCCTGTTCTCTCCTTAGGTATTTCCCTGGGAAGCCTTATCTTCAGTTGTCAAGCTGAGTTCAGCAGATGAAGAGCCCCAGTGAGAGATCAGAGATGGAGGAGGGACAAAGGTCACGAAGGTTGGCTGCATCCTGCGCCTGAAGACCACAGACCTGTCACAGGCTGCCCTTGCCACACATCGTTCTTTACCCCATGACTTTTGTGGTGATAATGATATCCCACCATTTCTGGGCCCAGGAAGCTGAAAAACCCTTTGTGATTTCTCTATACATTGCCCAGTATCTTTGCCAATAGTCACTTTATTACATTCTCTTCGATTTAACTAGTTTAACTGTGTCATCTGTTCTCTGCCAGGATTCTCACTGATACACCCAGAGAACCTAACTCCAAACTGGAGAGCAAAAGAGCCAGATGGATATGGTCCATGCAGGCCAGCATCTTACAGCACATGGGTTTCTGTAAGTGCCAATGTGCTACCTCTGGTCAAAGAGAATTCCCAATATGTAAGATAGATATCTATAATAATAAAAGCATAATATGCTAATTAGACCGGATGTCCTTCCGGACAAAGCCACATCTGCAGCCGTGGGCTCCAGGCAGCCGCCGGGGCTGCGAGGGAAGTATCTAGGCAGCTGTGACTGCGAAGGCCTACTCCTGCAGAATTTCATGCATCAGGCCTTTAGTATGACATAAAATTCACAGAGTTGGTATGAGAACTAAATAATATGATCCATGGGAAACACTTAGTACACTGCTTAGCTACTGTTATTATATTCAAGTGTCTATAGAAAAACCCTGTTCATTTTCTGCTTTGCTCTCCCATATGCTTGAGATCTGAACTCACATTAGAGCCATCACTGCAGTTCAGAGGGCAAATCACCTGCATGAACAACAGCCAACACTCATTGAGAGGTTACTACTTGTCAGTCATGGTGCTAACTACTTTCCAAATGTCGTCTCATTTAACACAACAGTACTATTAGGAAAGTAATTTAAAACCATTCCTTTACAGATGAGGAAACTAAGTAGGCTGGTAAGATTAAGAAAGCTTCCCAAGCTCACTTGGTATAAAATTAATAGATGTGACATTTGAACCTTTTGCTAGGTATCTGTTAGGTCTGATCAAATAATGGAATCAATATCCCCTCCCCTGGGAAACTGATCTTTAGATCATTTCACAATAGACATTCCCTTTCACTTAGATCACATTCCATTTGCTAAGACCAGTAACTTCCCCCTCCTTCTCTGGACTTGCCCAGGATCTGGACCCGCCCAGAGAATTATCCTCTGAAAAAGCCCACTTAGAGTCCTTTAAAATCTCTCCTGTCCCTGGGTGATGATGCCTATTTGGGGCTCAGCCCATCTGGTTTCCATATGAACTAATACATTTATACTTCTTTACCACTTTCAGCCTCATGTGCACTTCCTTTGGCGACCCTCACAGTATCCGCAGCCAGTATCTGGGATTTCCTGATTACAAGAGACCGATTCTTCAGAGCAAATCCCTAGCAACTTGATGGGCACAGAATCAGGTTGTCTAAGTGCTGAAAAATTTCTATGCATTTATCATTGTCCAAACTCCTTTCAAGAAAATATGCTGTAGTTGTACATTTAATTCAACACAATGTTCTTACAAAGTGTATAGCAAAGTGGCATGTGTTGAGATTGTGATCCTGTTGGGAGGGAGTCTTATAAAACCTGCACTAAAGAAAAATGAAAAACAAACAGATGCAATGTTTATGGCCCTCTTTGTGGTACCTCTGTGGCTCCACTGAAGACAATGGAATACTTATAAAGACACACTGAGCCCCCCAGGCCCCATGGGCATCTGATAGCTGTACCAGCAAGAGGAATTATGTCCTTTATGTCCTTGAATATTCACCAAACTCTCCACTGGGAAGACAGTCATGGACACCAGAGAGCGTGTGGATCAGTGATGGATGGATCCTCTCTCTGGAATCCTCTGGGCCTCCCCGCCCTGTGGCCAGGCCTGTGACTGTCTAGGGAAGCACAGGAGAGTTCTGAGATTTTGTATGTGGGGAACTGGGCATCTTGACACAATGAGACTGACTGCCATGGACTGAGCTTGTGCAGTGGTCTAGTCTCAGAAAAGTGAATGTGGTCACTTTTGGTGCTGCTTGTTAGAGACCCAGTACTTTCATGGTGAGCTATGTCCTAGGCTTGGGTGGAGATGGAAAGATCTGTCCTACTTCAGTTTCACCAGTGTACATGGCTAAATGATAGCAACCATGCTCATGTCTACACCTACAGCACAGGGTGGGGCACATCTTATGAGGTCAATTAATATTTGTTGAAACAAGGAAAAGCCATCCCTTCTTTGGGAGCACAGAGACTTGGAAGGGGTCAGGGAAGTAGAGGAAGGAGATACCCTGTTGCCGGTACGTAGTCTCACAGTGATGCCAGTACATAGTCTCACACACTCTAGGACAAGATTCCTGTGTGTGTGCGCGCGCACACACACACACACACACCCACACACCAACCATAGCTATTTTGTCCTGTACCCTCACCTGGCCACAGGTGATTGATGGAAGGAAAGGTACCTGAACTAAAATGGACCAATAAAATTATCCTCAGAGATGTGAAATTCAGAACATGGAAACATGGTCATGGGTGACCCCAAGCTAAATCATGTCCCCAATTGACTCTAGGTTATCAAATGGCAGCACCCAGATGTGTTTCTGTTTCCTTCTTTTATGAGTCAGTCCCTCCCTTGATCCCATGCACATACCACTATCCCACTGTCATAGATTTCAGAGAGGAAGGGAGAGGGACAGAGAGAGAGATAGAAACATCAATGATGAGAGAGAATCATTGATTGGCTGCCTTCTGCATGCCCCCTACTGGGGATCGAGTCCGCAACCCAGGCATTTGCCCTTGACCGGAATTGAACCTGCAATCTTCAGTCTGCAGGCCAACGCTCTATCCATTGAGCCACGCCAGCTAAGGCAACTTCAGTCCTTTTAAAAAGGGAAAACTTGGGCCCTGACCAGTGTGACTCAGTTGGTTGGGCATTGTCTTATGCACCAAAAGTTGCTGATTTGATTCCTGTCTGGGCACATGCCTGGGTTTTGATCATAGGTAGCGGGTGTGCAGGAGGCAGCCAACAGATATTTTGCTCTCACATCCAAGTTTCTGTCATCTCCCATTAAAGAAAAGACAATTATAAAAATAAATGCATGCATTGAAGTATTAACCCTACTAAAAATTGGCAGGAGATTTTCTGTTATGAGTTAAATTGTATCCCCTCCAAAAGATGTGTTGAAGTGCTAATCCCTGGTTCCTGTGAATGCAAGCTTTTTTGGAAATGTCATATAGCTAAGTGAGGTCATTTTAATGGACCCTAATCCAGTATGGCTGATATCCTTCTAAGAAGAGAATTCCCTGTGAAGACACAGACACACAGGGAAAACACCATGTGAAGTGAAGGCAGAGAACAGAGTAGCTCAACCACAAGCCAAGGAACATTTGGGGCTCCCAGAACCTGGAAGAGAAAAGCTCAGATCCTCCCCTGAAGGATCTGGAGGAAGCATGGCCCTGTCAACATATTAGTATAGAACTCCCAGCGTCTAGAACTCGGGGAAAATAAATTACTGCTGTTTGTCACCCAATTTGTGGTACTTTGTTATGGCAGCCCTAGGAAACTCATACACCCCCTCTCTCAAAATCTTGCTCTGGGTCATAGAAAAGGATTACTTGGGGTAATGTGATAGCAATTTGTAGACTCTCTAACAATGTAGAGTTGAAAGAAATTCATATTAACCGAATCTCTTACAGTAATATTGGTAATACTGAAAGTGACATTAATTACTTAAAGAAAGTCTAGAGATAAGATATATGGAATACTTTTTCTCTCTATTTCCAGTCCTCATTAAAATATTTTCAGTAAGTTTATGTTAACATACGCAGTACTCTACAATCATAGTTGAACACTGGTCTGATTTAAGCCATGAGGATTAGTTATTTGGCACCTTTGGTAAATTTTCAATAAAGGTTACTTTTGAGTGGATTAAAGAAGACTACTGAGAAAATTCCAGGAGGGGCAGAGCATCCTCACCAACGTCTTTGAAAGTGACTAATGAAAACTTTGTCTTTAAACTCTGTTCTTGGAAGAAAAAAACACATTGATCATACTTGGTGAAGAAATCTTCCTTCACTTTCCAACTTTGGAAGAAAAAAACACACACATTGCCATCATACTTGGTGAAGAAATCTTCCTTCACTTTCCAACAAAGATCCTCATGACTTGATCATTTAGTTGTTCACAAATAATGATTTGTTTGGTCTAAAAATAATTCTTCTGCAAGGATTAAACAGATATTTACCCTTGGGACTATTAAAGAGAGCACACTGAACTCTAACAGGGAAAAAATATAAGTTTATTGAATATATGCCATGTGTCAAATTTACTGCTGATGTCTCAAGAAAATCTTCCTTAATATTTTTAGACTAAGATTAAGTATTTGCAGACAAGTTTAGAATATAAAGAGTCTAAACTGAACATCTGTTTCATTGTCTTGGTCCTAGAGTCAACCTTCTGGCATAAAAATTAAGAAAGCAGATTTGAAGGAGTAAATACATAATTTTGGCATATCCAAATAATTTGCTCATGTGCTTGGGGAATCAAAATGGTTTCTAATTTCTTTGTTTTGCTAGAAGATTAACTTTAGAGGTACTGGCTTTATTAAGCATTGTATGACAATGTCTTTCAATGTCCATTAAATACTGCTTAGTACAGTAAATGTTAAATTACCATGTTCTATCTCCATAAATACATGTGAAGCCCATATGAATGCCAAATGAATTCAATATGGTCATTTCTATAACAATAAATGCCAAATGAATTCATAGTGATGAGGCACTTAAAATGTTATACACTTCCAACTACCCATCATGAATTCATTACTGCCATGTGACACCCATTCTTGTCAGTGTTTCTATTTTAACTACTATTTTTAGCAGTTCATAATAAAATTCCATTTGAGGAATTGATTCTCATTGGAAATATAGAAAATGAACTCTTAAGTCTGAGAAGATGGTGCCAAAATAACTTTTGGTAGATTGCAAAAGTCTCCACACCTCCAATCCACAGGGTAATATTTGAATAAATCCATATAGACTATTTGGTTATGGATTTTGAAATTTTATAGCCAAATAAATTTTGAATTTGATAAGTTTCATCCTTGAATAAAGAGAAGTTCTGTTATCATGTATCTTTGTAAAATTTTACTTAGTTTTGTAACATTCTTATTAATTGAGGTAGATGTGTCAGAATCACACATAACAGACACATGTGAAAACTGAGACACTATAAGGTAACTATTTTAGTCAAGACACAGGCATGGAGCCCTGGCCAATGTGACTCAATTGGTTGAGCATTATCCCATGCAACCCTGATACCTGGTCAGGACACATAACTCAGGTTGAGGGAGGCAGCCCAACAATCTCAATCTCTCTCTCTCTCTCTCTCTCTCTCTCTCTCTCTCTCTCTTCCCCCCTCTTTCTCTCTCCCCTCCCCCACCCATTCTCCCTCTACCCCCTCTCCCTCTCTCTCTTAACCAATAGAAACATTTAAAAGAAGAATGTTTGTTTTTTTTTTACAAAAGACACAGGCATGGATAATATCTGATTTTCTGATCTAGTATTTCCAGGATTATAAAAAAATACCAAGTCTGCGACTACTCTTGATCACTTTTCTGTGGGTGGGAAATAAAAGTAGTTAGAAAAGTAGAGTGAATATAGCCAACAGGAGGAAAGAGAGCTGGAGAAATACAAAATACAGATTAACACATGTGACATCCAAACAGGAAGTAGGAATAACCACTGACTCTGGTTGAGGAGTTACAGATCCTTACAAGGGTAAATATAAAGTTAAAATACAAACTCTGATATTGTTGATATCAGCCAGCTACCAGTGATAGTAATCAGAGTTAGGAATAAAGAAAAGAGACAGCCTTAAACTTTCTTATAACATTTGATATATTTTAACATATGTACTGTATATACTTATACTTTGGTCTAATGTTATTAGCAATAATTCAATTGTTTTTATATAACCTATTATAGCATATATATTCTAAACATATTCTAAATGTTGATTCTGCTTAGAACATTTTGAACTTCACTCTAGTGATTATATATATAAATCATTTTGACTTTCAATGAATTTTTAAACATGTGTATTTCATGTTACTGAAATATAAATCAGATATGTTGACTTGAGATTTTGTTTTGTTATTGAACCATTATTAAGATTAATTTTATATGAGGAGATAGGACAATTTTAATCAGAGTGCCTGAGTTTCAATGAAATATTTTACGAATAATACTGCTACTTATGTTTGAACTTACATTTTTGAGAAACTACTGATATCCTTCTATCCATTATTCTAGCAGTCTATCCCTCCATCCCTCTCTCCATCCATTCATGCAGCCCTCCATGTGTCCCTCCATTCACCCATCCATTTTTATTCACTCACTTACTCAGCAAATAGTTATGGGTGTCTACTTTTTACTAGATGTTGCAACAAATATGGGGGGCAGTAGAAGGTCAGAAAGATTACTCTTACTTCAAGGAGTTCCATCTATTGTTGGAAAGAGAAGCTGCAAGATACCAGGAAAAGTGCTAAAAAAGCTGCAAGTACAAATCTCTAGGAAAGGCCAAAGGGGAAGATTATTTCCTTCAAGAACCATAGAAACCTTCACAGAGGAGGTGACAGCCAAGCTGAGGCCACCAAAGCAACTGAGACTATCCCTGAGAAAGGGCTCGGAGGCCGAGTCTGAAGATAAGCTATTTCATTATAGCCACTTACCACTGCCGTCCATCTGCCCAAATCTTCAGAAATATTTAGAGGATAATAATAGTTTTCCTTGTCACAATGCCTTACCTCCGTAACTTTTAAACATTCAGCAAGATGGAAGGAGCAAAGTGCATCTTTCTTTCTTTGCAAGTGAGACTTATCAGAGGAGAGGCATTTTTATTACACAGGTGTAAATCCACAGCAAAAAAGGAGGGGTCTGGCCCAAGTAAAACTAAATGAAAACAAATAAAGAATTGCAAAACCCTTGAGATATATCACAGTAAAAAGTCGGAAGAGGCTGTCTGTTGTTGTTATAGTTCTTCCATCCTTATAGGAATTGTGAATGGTACAGAAAGTTACTTCACATCCCATAGGGTGATGCTCTCAGTTTTTCCTCCGTTGACTATAAAGCATTATCTTAAAGCCTATTTCCACTTAACCTAGGGGTGTTGCTGAGCTCTACACTGAGGATCTGCAAACCATGGCCCAGAGCTTGTTTTTGTAAATAAAGTTTTATTAGAACACAGTCATATCCATTTGTTTACATATCATCTGTGGCCACTTTGTGGATACAATGGCACCACTGAGTGATTGAAAGTCCAAAAAAAATTTGCTATTTTTCCCTTAATAGGAAAATATTTGTTATCCCTGATCTATATTAAGTTCCAAGTGAGATGTCTTTGAAATACTGAAAGCTCTGCTTAATGTGTTTTTTCCTCAGACAAAAAAACAAAATATGATGACTGTTTTCCTTTTTTTGTTTTAGCTACCAGGAAGCTCAGTGAAAGTTGAAGCAACTTTATAAATCATGATTGTCAGATTACCAGTGTCATATATTCTCTATAGTCAATACTATTGACTTTAATTTATATTTTTCCCATGTATTTTGTTTAGATGTAATTTTAACTACTTTATTGAATGTGCTTTGTATAAACTGCTTAATACAGTATTTCGTGAAATGAAGTAGGGGATGAATAAATAAGTAGTAATAAATGATAGAGCTATCTATGCTTCTGTATCTCACTAATTGGTTAAAAACAAACAAATTCAGAGGGGCATGATATGTGTCGCCTTAGAAGGGGACAGTAATGGACAGGGTTTCTCAACAGCAGCGCTGTTGACATTTTGGGTTGCCGGTGACCAATTCCAGCATGTCATAATTTCAAGAGTTTCATCAAAAGGTTGATGAGACTTGGGGACTCAACAGGGTTGAGTCACACATGTAGCCACTTGTTGGGAATGGCTAAAGGCATTTCCCCATAACCTAAATAGGGAACTGATTGTGGTTGCCAGACAGTTAAAGGGCATCTTAATCTACATGTTATTGCCTCCTACTGGCCAAACACCTGAACAGCCGTAGGGTAGGCTAATTCCCCCATTCTGACAATGGACTCTGTACTAAACCCTGACCCTTTGAAGTGTATATCTCTGCCTCGCCTCAGGACAAGTTGTGTTAATAAAAAGCATGGGGTACTGGGGACAAGGAGAGAACCTAAGACCTTAGACTTAAGATTTTGGATCTTAGCTCCTTTAGCTAAGCTCCTCTGACCCCCAAATGCCTTTCAAAATTATATTTCGTCTCCGGACTCTTTATTAGTCTCCGGATTCCTATTTAATCTACGCACACCCTTTTTCAGATTCCTGAACCCTTCTTGATGCTGGGACAAGAACCCCGGCATTGGGCCAGATATTCTGTTGGGAGGAGGGGCAGGGGCTGTCCTGTATATTGCAGGATGTTAGCAGCATCCCTGGTCTCTGCCACTAGATGCCAGTGGCTACTCCCCCACTATGAAAACAAAAACTGTCTCCAGACATTGCCAAATGTCTCCTGGGAAGTAATACCCCACCCCCACCCAATCTAGAGGAAGCAGCTCCCTGGTGCATTATCTCTTGATAAACTTTTCAGTCTGTTTGCTATGTCCTGTTAAGAGAACAGCAATTTCATGGAGTCTACCAGGCTCACTGAAAACACGGAGTATTGGTGACCACGTGGGGCAGCGATCCTCTGTGCAGCAGGTTAGGCCAGCCCTCTGCGAGCCACCCAGCAGAAGCCCAGGCCTGAAGACTGTAATAAGACCACGTCCCAGAGGAGGATTTCCGTTTAGGGCCCTTCCGAAGCTTGCTCTTTCTGCTGGACAAAAAGAGGTGAGGTCTGTCACCAACTCTCAGCCCTGGTAAGCTGTTCCTCCTGATCTCTTATGACAGTAAGGAAGTAAATAATGGCTGAGTAATGAATTGGGTCATTTCCTAAGGCTAGAGATCAAGAGAAATAAAGTCATCTCGAGGGGTGTGAGCTTTTAAAGGGCTATTTAAGTGCTTCACAGCAGTGGAAGCAGGACATGAATAAGATGCAGAGACTGGCAATACTGCCTGAACCCTCCTTCTCAGTAGACTGTGGAATTAGGTGAAGCTGATCATTGCAGAGGATGCAAGGAAATGTGAGATTACCTCCATGATGCAGAAGACGCATCACTTGACAAAGGAAACTTGGTTCATTATTAGCACATTTTGTCTTGTTTACACCAAAGCCTCCAGAGACTGAATTTAGAGGCATCTGTGTAATTGATTCTAGCATCTAAATTGTATCTCAATTGATATAGCCTTAAGGGTGAGAGCAGGCTTATATTTCTTTGTTTCCCAAAGTGTCTTGGACATCATAAGAGCTCAATAAATATTTGATTGACTTGATAGAAGCTTAGAGTTATACCCACAGATACTACATCAAACATACATATTCTGATAATAGCCAAGCCACCAGTCAGAGCCTCAAATAGAAGGAGGGGACTGCCTACTTCACCCAGAAAATGTTTTTAGAATCTTATGCTAATAATTACACATTTGTATCATAATTTTTCCCATTTAAGTCTTATACACTTTCACTATTGGATACTTAGTTTTATATACAAAAAGACAAAATCTTTCACAAACATTTCAATCATTCTGACGAAATTATACTTTAGGAAGTCTATTCTGAAAAGAGTATAGTATAAAAATGGATCTGTTCTATACTATCATCTGGCTCCAGCCACTAAAGCAATATATACATTCATGTGGAAAGAAGAAATATTTCCTATGCATAAGAAAGGAGTCTGCAACACAGACAATTAGAATGTAAGAACGGAAGATCAGAAAGTGGGAAATGACAATAATTCTAAATGCTAAACTATCAAATCAAATAGGTAATTAAATGTATATAATTCAAAAGTGCAATTAGTCTTGCACCATAAGGTATTTTACACACATATTGATAATGTTAGAGCAGAGTTATATTAAAATGATAACCAATTAACTCATTCTTTCTTTGGCATACAAATAATTCCGTTTTTCTAGGGACGAAATCAAGGATACTGGGTAGAGCATAGACTTCAGAACTGAACAGAAGAACTGAGTGAAAATTTAGGGATCACTGCACTCCAGCTCAGTGACTTGGGCATCTGACCAGAGGGAATGTGCTATCATGGGAAGAAGATGGATCTCCTGGGAAACCCAAGTCCAATCAGGACATCATAGCTCACCAGCTCAATGACCTTTGGCAAATCACATATTCTCTCCGAGCAACAGTTTCAGGCCCTTACCATGAAGTTATCTTACCTCTACCTGTGTAGCCTCCTTGTTTTATTGGCATTGTCCAGGCCAGTGCATATACAACATGGGCTACATCAACCAAATCGTTGCACCCATCACACGGTGAGAAAACCGCCAGTGAGAATGCCCTGGAGTGCAAACCCATGATGAGCTTCTCAACCTAAATGACGTATCCATTGGGATAGCCATTTCTGGCCACTATAGGTGGTCCTCTGGCATGTGTTATAGCCAGTATTTCTACTATTAGAGCACTTAGCATGAGGTATCTCTATAGTAATAAAAGCGTAATATGCTAATTAGACCGAATAGCCGAACAACCTTCTGGACATTTTTCCAGACATCCTTCCGGACAACCTTCTGGATGACCTTCCGGTCAAAGCCACGGCTGCGAGGGCCCAGGCAAACTGTCAAGGCTGCGAGGGCTGAGGCAAGCCACCGCGGCTGCGAGGGCCGAGCCCCTTGCATGAATATCATGCATTGGGCCTCTAGTTTTAAATGACTAGTAAAAGGGAAAATGATTAAAAATTACCATCCTTGTCCTGTAACAAGGATAGATATAAAAGCCAGGTAACAGAACATGCAGAAATAAACCACATATATGTGGCCATTTGATTTATGACAAAGAGATTGCTATAATACAGTGTGTGTGGGGGGAAGCATGTTCTTTCAATAAATGGTACTGGAGCAATTGGGGGGAAATAAATCTTGAACCCTACCTTATACTATACAGAAATTAATTTGAGGTGAAAATTAATCATAAAAGCTAAAAAAATTAAGCTTTTAGAAGACATAATAGAAAATGTTCATGACCCTGGGGCATGCAAATATTTCTTAAACAAGACACGAAAAGCAGTAAGTAAACAGACAATTTAATAGAGAATATCTGTTTATAAAAAACACCTATAATAAAGTAACAGACAAGCCACAGTCTAAGAGATCAGACTCATGATGCACACATTAGACAAAGTCTTAAATTCAGAATATACAAAGGACTCCTTAGCATAATATTCTCAAGATCCACCCATGTTGTCGCAAATGGCAGTATTTAACCTTTCTTATGACTGAGTAGTACTCCATAGTATATATGTACCACATCTTTAACCAACCCTCTAAGGTTGTCTCCATGCCTTGGCCACTGTGAATAATGCTGCAATGAACATAGGGGTGCATATATCTTTGCAAATAAATGTTTTTGAATTTTTTGGGGTAGGTATGTAGAAAGATTACTGGGCCATGCTAATTGAAATAAGTCAGAAAAAGCTAAGAACCATATGATTTCACTCATATGTGTGATATAAAACTGAAACTCATAGACACAGACAACAGTATGGTGGTTTCCAGAAGGAAGGGGAGGTAGTAAAGGGTAAAGGGGGCCAAATATATGGTGACAGAAGATTATCTGACTTTCAGTGGTGGGCACACAATGCAATATACAGATCATAAAAATATACGCTTGTAACCTATATGATCTTATTAGCCAATGTCACCACAATAAAGCCAATAGAAAATAAACACAATAAAATAAAAACTTGGAAACAACAAGAGAACTCCTTAAATTATCATTAAGGAAAATTTATTTTATGTGGAAAGACTCTTTTATTCTGGACAGCATCTTGGGTAGCTGAGGCTGGAACTTGGTAAGGAGCAGGAACAGAGAATATGCTCATAGCATGTAACAGGCCCAGCATTAATTAAATGAAGGAGAGAATTAAAGGAAGGAAAGATGGGAAGGGAAGTAGGAAAAGAAAACTGTGAGATGTGAGAAATAAAGAGCTGGGTGTAAGCAGCCAAAGAAAATCTGTCTGGTGCCTAAAGTACACTTAAGAATAGTCATGTTTAATAATCCATTGGGAGTTGATACAATCTCCAAATATAACTTTCCAGAATTTCAATAACATGGTAACCACACAGGCTTTATTCAAATTTTTCTGAAAGTAAAGGAAGGGGCTATCTTCTACATATGAATTGTGGAATATGAAGAGGATGATGAGGCAAAACAACTAAATAAGCAGAAGCATGATGTTTGAGCTAAAGGTGAACATTGGTATGCGAGCCTCCTGAAATTCCAAACATTTCTCAGATATCTGAACATTCCCAAGGCATGGAGTTGAGGCTTGCACCAATGTTACTTAGATTTCATAGATGGGAGATCCCCGGTGACATGAGTTCCATTATTTCATCGTTCCTCCTCCATTAAGCCCTTTGAGAGCAAGGTATATAATAGAAACTCAAAAATATTTGATGGAAAGTGAGTGAATGAATGAATAAATGGATAAACATGTTCATAAATAAAATTTTGGCATTTTGTTCACCCTGGTCAGCTTTCAGAGTTTTGATTACTTTTTTACCCTTATTTTGCTGGTATCTTTTCATTTGTCCATTTTTCTATCATTTGCCAGGAGCTCCCAGTCATATGCTTAGTGTATTGTCCAACTACAAAGCAACATTTCAGCCCTAATGTGTACCTTCTCCATTTGAGAGATGAGTTGCGCTATAACATGCATCCATTCAAATGCATCGGCAAAATAATTACTTGTCTTTCATACCCCAGGCTTGTTATCTGAATAAATGTTTCCCTAATAAAGCTTGCAGCTGGGTTGAGTTTGAGAAATACAACAATTAGGAGTCAAGGGACAAGAGCTCAAAAAAGGGTTCCCTTTCAACAGCAGCATTCGCTTCCTCCATCCCTGATTAGGAGGAATGGGGCTTGTAGACGACTGCCAACACAGCGCTGATTGCTAATCAAGTGCCATGGTATGTTCGAGCAAAAGAAAATTAGGAAACAAACGTAGATGCTGATTAGTTTTCTGCAAACATCTCAGGAGATGTGTCAAGTAGGAGACAGCTCAGGTGAAGCAAATAAGAAGAATCTAGCTCTCTCTGCTTTGCCGACCACACCTGGGTCTAATCTGGAATTTAAAGAAGAAACTATGGAACAGGGCACTAAACTGATTGCAAAACACAAATAAATCTATGAGGTTAAGTAGTAATGACAATAATAACCACAATTATAACTATTAAGATATGTACCTTAGCTCATTCTAGTGTCATCATTACTCCACGAGTTGGCTAATTTTGCCTTCTCCAGTTTACAGGTGTAAAAACTGATTCATCAGGGGGAAATCTGCTCAAGGCAACATAGATATGTGACTGACCAGCATTTTTACTGAGATCTTCATTTCCAAATTTTAGGCATAGCATCTAACGTATAGCAGAGAAAACAAACAAACAAACACACAAACCGAGGACTCATAAATGTTACCAAAAATACCAATAACAAAGAAAATTTGAGAAATAGATTTTAAAAATTCAGAGATTCTGGGACCTGGGGCAGCTAATGGGGACCTGGGAGAAGAAAGCGCTTCTTAAAAACATTCATTCTGGAGGAACAGGAAACAGCCACAACCATGGAGGAGACTGACTTTTATGTTTCATTTCTATCTTTTCATAGATTCCTACCTTTTTATAGCATCAATTCTGGACTTGAAGGTGTATATACTCAGGGATCTCACCTGAATATTGGTTTCGGTATATGAGTAACTGTTACTGTTCTGTCAGCTGCCACTCCTATAACTCACCTACCTACCAGAGTTTTTGAACATTTGGAAGAAAATACAAGAAGTTTTGCCCCCTCATTTTACCCATGGAGATTTTTGTGACTGGCACATGACTTTTATGAGACTGGTTATCTTTGGGTGGCACCCAGTGATGCGATGGAGCTGGCTTATTCTGGCTTTTGAGAACCAGGAGTGCACACTCTTCCCAAGTTGGTAGCTATTTCTGACTTGATGGAAGTATTTACACCCCAGAAATAGGAAAATGCTATGAATTATGGATATTTTCCAGAGACCCAGCTGTCAAACATATACCAGCATATCACTATATATAGATAGATATAGATATAGGTATCGATATAGATATAGATATAGCTATAGATATAGATATAGATATAGATATCATAGAGGAAGAAAAGGGAGAGAGAGAAACATCCATGATGAGAGAGAATCATTGACCAGCTACCTCCTGCATGCCCTACTGGGGATCAAGCCTGCAACCCAGACATGTGCCCTGATTAGGAATCAAACCCTGACCTCCTGGTTCATAGGTAAACACTCAACCCCGAGCCATGCTGGCCAGGCTAGATATATATTTTAATGTCATTAATTTCTTTCTGTACATTTACTTTTATATTTTACTTAAATACATTTATTTAAAAAGGACCACATTACTGCTATAGATAGAAAAGCAATATGGTCTTATGTTAATGGAAGGTACATTTACAGATAAATCCCAGTGGGAGAAAAAAAAACAATGTTAGGACATTCTTAACTAGATAATGGTGCTTGCAAAAAATAATGATCTTGACAGCTACATTCTCTTTGGTAAATAAGGAGATTAGCAAGTGTGGGGAGGTGTTGAAAAAACAGAGACTGTGGCAAGACTTTCTACTTGAGGTGAAAAAAAATAGATAGAGACAGATGGCTGTGATTCTGAGAGAGAACTGAAGCACCGCTTTGTACAGTCCTCTTTCACACCAGAGGGGGAGCTGCCAGTGTCCTATACAAATTCCAGACCCCACCCATCTCCCAGTGCTCAGACCACTTCCGCTCGCAGGCTTTCTGCTCTGTGTCTGAGGACTTCCCCAGAACCACAGAAGACCCTTCTGCCTGTGTGTGTGGCAGTCCCGAAACCCCTCTGGTGGGAGGGGCCCTGGAATTAAGACCCTTTCCATGGGAGTAACCCTCTACCAAGGGAGCTGGAGTGAAAACACTCAAAGGGAATTGATGTATCAGTGTCCCTTTTCCCTCTTTCCTCAGGTGGGATAATTATGAGGCATGTCTTCTACATTGTTTCCAGAGTTTTCTTACAGGATTAAATTTTAGTTACCTATCACAGCTTAATATTGTACCCTGCATTGCTTGTCTACCATTCTCATGGTCTCCTGTCCATTTCTGGTGATCCTGCACCTCCTTAATGAAGAACTTGCACTCACATCTTTGTCTCTTCTTGAGGAGCCTACCTGCCTTGGCTGCATGATCAGTTGGTTGGAGCATTGTCCCATACACCGAAGAGGTTGAGGGTTCAATTCCCGGGGACACGTACAGGAGGCAACCCAATAGATGTTTCTCTCTCTCTAAAATCAATAAACATATCCTCCGGTGAGGATTAGAAGAAAGGATACACAATAATTCATGTTATTTCATGTGTCCCCACCATCGCAGTGTCTTGGGCTTTGGACAGTGGTGCCCTCACAGAAGCCCACCGCTGATACAGACCGTATGATGTTGAAATTGTCATCTTTCCAACTCCATAGACTTTCCAAACTTCAGATACTCTGTAGATCGATCAATATTAAAATTCCCTCATTATCTCCTCTAAGGCTGGTGGGGACCATTGATATTTGAGAGGGCTAATCTGAAAGAAGCATTGATCATTTAATCCTCTCAGTTCCCTGAGTTCTCTTCCTGAATCAAGTCCCACCACCAGAAGCTTAGCTCTCGGTGGGATGCAGTCACCTTGCCATGATCCCTTTTCATGTCTTTGCTGAGCTAAAATGCACAAAGTAACCAGACGCAGACTGTTTTCGCACCTCTGGCAAAATAGCTGCTGAAAAAGCTATTTCTTATGTAACTCGAAGCTCTTTTCAGTAAAGCCTCTTAAGATATGTGGCTACCAGAAATAAATGCCAAAGGGAAAATTTTTCTCTTCCCGTTAATTGGCATGTTTTAATCAAACAATGAGAACTTTTTAAGCCAACACATTTTCATTTTTTCTATGGTTATGTGGAAACTCAAAGCCCAATTTGGTACTAAATTGTAATAATTAAATTCCATTATTGTTCTTCTGTATTATAGTTTATGTCTTTTTAATATATTTACCTTTGTGCAATTGGACTTTAATAAACTATTTTAAAACACTTAAAAATAAATGTGGTAGATATGATCAATGGATAAACAACATTAAACCTATCAACAATCAAAATACTGTCTTTGCTAAAAAATAGCTTTAGGAGGAAATTAGTAGATATTGTTGAAGTTTGACTCAGAATCATCTGCATTTGATTCACAGCAAAACAAAGTTGCTTCATGTTCAGGGATGTGATGTGAAGGATCAACCAGTAACCTTCAAGATCACTGGCTGGCAAAGATATATACAGTTACTCATTCAGTCAGTCACAAATTGTGTGCATCTACTATGTCTTAGGTGCTGTAATGGGGTTACTAATAGATTGCTTGGAAAATAGATGCTGACCCTGTTCTCATGAAATTTATAATTCTTCTAGGTTCTCTCTCTTTCTCTCTCTCTGTGTGTGTATAAATAGCCTCAATTTAAGACTGCTTCATCTGACCACCAATGAAAAGAAAAACAGCAACAAAGGGAAATGAGGAAATGGCTTTGGAAACATGATTGTGAATATTTATATAAATGGTCTCGATATCTCTGAGGCTGGCACCATTGCATGACTCATGGCTTGTATTATAGCTGCTCAAAAAAAAAAAAAAAAAGGAAAGCAACATAACAATGAGTTTGGCCATCCTATCAAGTTTCATGCCAGTTATTTTTATTTTCACAAAACAGAATGGAGAACTCTGCATTGCCAGCTATTTAGTGACACATGAGATCTTGACAAGAAGCTGAACCCCATGCTGTGACCCCAGGTTGGATATGGTGGATATGGAGATGCCATGCTGAGGGCAGGTGGTGGCATGGAGGCCCTGCTGTAGGGGCATCTCTGCTCCTGGCACTGTGTTTCCATGGGCTTCAAAGGTGAACACTCAGAGGAATCAATGAAGAGCCACAGAACTTGATGGACCAAATGGGATGGACCAAGCTCCCTCCCCATCTATCCTTGCCCTAAATGGACATAAGTCTGACCCCACATGAGTGTAATAGACACGACTAGTATATTCTATCTATTCTGAGTGTGGGTCTAAATTTGTCTTGGTCATAGACTTTTATAGTTGGGACAGAAACTTTATGGTCCGTAGCAGAGGTTTGCAAAGTGAGGTCCCAGGCCAGCAGCACCATCTTTCCTGGAACTCACTAGAAATGCAAATTGTTGAGTCCCATTCCTGACTTTCTGAATCAAAAATTCTGAGGATGGGACCCACTGTTTTGATGAATCCTACAGGTGATTCTGATGCGCACTCACGTTTGAGAACCACTGGCACAAGAACCAGAGTTTTCTGAATTGTATTTCCATGAAGATCCTTTAAACTTTCTTCTTTAATTACTCAGTGCTAGGAAAACACATTGAGAAGCAACTGTGCCTCATTTATCCAAACAGCACACAGGTCTTGGGACAAAAAGCACTTTATATAAATAGCTATGAGCTATTTTACCACACAAATGAAAACAGGCCCGTAGAGGTTCATACAACCCCTCACTCAAGGCCTGCCATAACAAGAGAGAGAGACAGGGAAGTAAAGAAAGTTGGTAATATTGATCTTACAATTAAATTTAAATGCCAACTCTTGCTTTCATTTCTGCTTCTACTAAGTCATGGCTCCTCACATATTTAACTAGTGGAGTGCACTGGTTTTTATTACATTACTTGCTAATAATTCAGCCCACCATTTCAGCTATCAAATTATTTTTAATTCCTGACTCTGTTATCAAAAGTATCAACCAGAGTGACATGCCATCAATATATCAAATATTTCTACTCATCATAACTCCATTAATACCAGTTATAAAATGTAAATATCTATATAAGAGATAAATAGTGGGCTTGCCTACAGAAACCTTCCTCGAGTAGCCATTGTCCCATGAAAAACCGTATTTTCGGTGAAGGTTATACACACTTGACCAGCATTCGAATGACAGTCTCTGCTCCGTCCTTAGTATTGTCTTGAGAAGCTCCATCAATAAATAGCTCAAGTTCTTCTCTCTATGGAAGATTGAATTCCCCCAAACAGCTGCCACCATATATTACATCTCATGCTCTTCATGAAACGTGATGGTGATGGTGACATGGTAGAGTCTAAGTTCCATCTCCTTGAAACTCAGTGGAGCTTGTCACTACTCAACCACTGCAAAATATGGCACTTCTGTCCACCTTGTACTCTTGAGATCTCCACTCTTGGCAGCAGCCACCATGCTCTGAGGGAGTTTAAAGCCACATCTGGGTGTTGCAGCCAAGAGCCAGCATCCACTACCAGGCACATTAAGGAGCAAATCATAAATGATTCCAGACTCCAGTTGTTGAGTTACTCCCACCTTCAGCTGCCCCAGCTGGCATTGTGAAAAACAGATGAAAAAGTTCCACTAAGCCCTCATGAATTGAAGTTTCAGGAATAAAACAAGTGATTGCTTCTGCTTTAAGCCACAGAGTTTATGACAGTTTGTTATACAAGTATAACTAAACACTGGAATCAAAGTACAGCAAAATGCAATATCCTACCTTAGTCATTAATGGACCCGTGACAACCCTTCATCAACACAGCTGAGATGGGAACTCTGGTTTGATTGGTGTCTTCCTGTCCATGCCTCGGATTGCTCTGAGAGGTCTAGTAAATTGACTAACGCTACAATGATGGGGAGCGGCAGAGTTAAGTTTCCTATCTAGCTTATCAGTGGCCCAAGCTCATGTGCGTAAAGAGCTAAGAGATTTTGCCTCCACCCTCTAGTGATCTACTGAAGACTTCTAGAGAAGGAGTTAAGCCCAAAGCCAAGGATGAGCTTCATAGCAGAAGGAAGAAAGTGGAGACATAATTTCTAAGAATTTTGTTGGGATCCAAAGTGCAAGAAATAGTTTAGCAAAGTCAGGACAGGCTAAAGGTGGTTCAGGGCAAGGTTTATTATCTAAGCCAGTGTCTCTAAAGTTTCAGGAAAGCAGAAACTGGGGAGTGAAAAAGTTTGATACCTTTAAAGGCATCATGAAAGGGTGAGCAAACTATGGCCCACTGGCCAAATCTGATCCACAGCAGTTTTGTGTGTGTGTGTGTGTGTGTGTGTGTGTGTGTGTGTGTGTGTTTATAAATAAAGTTTTATTGGCACATAGCCATGCCCCTCATTTCTGTATTATCTGTGGCTGCTTTTGTACTACAATGGCATGGAGTTGAACAGTTTGCACCACAGACCATATGGTCCACAAAACCTAAAATATTTACTATCTGACTTTTCAGAGAAAGTTAGCAACCCTGTCCTAGTGGAATGTGTTAATTTATCCAAGATAAAGCTGTACAGTCTAATTAAAGTGTCTTTCTAATTGTTTTACTATTGTCTGGAACTTCACCAACTCTCCTACTGTTATCCTATGTTGATCAGAGGCTTTGCTTGGCAGTTCTGCAAGTCTTTGTTGAATTTTTTAAATGGGAAAACTCATTATTACCTAACAAGAGGAGTTTGTAGACAAAATGTTCCAACAGATGGATTCCATGGAGAAAACAGAAAAAAAGGAAGACAAGTCCTTGGTGGGAGAAGGCTTAGAGTCGCTGAATCAGGAAAGTGTATTATTGAAGTTACAGGCAAAGAGATACAAGAATAGACATCGGTTTGCCTTATGCAGAGGTTATACACTCAAGGTCCGTAGCCCATATCTGGCTCTCTGACATGTTTTGTTTCATTTGATATGGATCCAATGTTTAAAATAATGTCTACATATTGGCAAGCACTTCAAGTTAACTGGCTCAGCACCCACTCCTAAGTCCCTCCTCCCTGGCCTGCACCTATGAAATTGACTGAGGAGGAAAATACCTTCCTAGGCTTTTGTGCAGGTAAGGTGACCACATGACCTGTTCTAGCCAATGAGATTTAGGCAGAGTCTTTTATGGCTTCATTCCAGGGCAATGGTTGGCTTTCCTCATAAAAGGCTGGTACTGCCTTTTCCCCTCTTCCTTCCTTTAACACAGATACCATAGCTGTTTTCCAGCTTTTCCTGAGAAAAGGGGAACCAGCAAAACTGAGTCTGGACTCCTATCCGCAAGTATTCGCAGGAACAGTGTAGTAACTGTTCCCCTTTGCACGCTGGCTGAAGGGACTCTGGGTGGCTGCAGTTGATCTGAGCCATTTCTCTAATACTATATCACCTCTCCCCTCATTGCAAGCTCAGGAGCTGGGGGATGTTGCTGGGAGCTAACAGAGGCAGCCACCAGGAGGCCAGGGTCTCTGCTAAGTGCTGCTGCCCCTCCCCCTCTCAACATGGGGATCACACAGCACTCATCTGTACTTCGTGATGAAAAAAGTTTGGATCTCTTAAGATGATTAAAGTATAAAAAACAGAAACAGCAAAATCCACCCACTTGAGTAATCAGAGTATTATTCTTACATGGTTCTAAAGTCTCAGGGGATTTTTTTAAGGAAAAAAGAAACATCTACATTTTTTTCAGGCATGTATCAATGAGTGTCTCCAAAGGGCTTTAAAAACAAGAATTACCAGTTCTAACAAAGGGGTAAAAATAGCACTAAGAACATCTGGGACAGTTTGTCCCTAATAAAATTCTAAATGTTAGCTGGCTCCATTACTCAAAGCTTTCACTCAGCACACACATTCTATATTATGCATTCTGAGCAGCACCAGCATGGGGACTTAGAAGGGGAGGTGCTATTGTACAGGAAGCCCCACTTTCCACGTTGATAACAGTAACTCGCTTGCTTTCCTGGCACGCCCTGGGTTTGTCTTAAGAGCTCTAAAATAGGTAAAGAGTGTTTTTTTTTTTTTAAGGTGCTAGAATAACCTCAGGATCCACTTGACAACACAGGATGGGATGTAACAGCTCCAACTAAGGACTATCACAGAAATGAAAATCAGAAACCCATAGCAACTGAGAAAAAGGAAAATGTCACCATAATACATAATTGTTTTGATAGAATTACTAGATAGGTTTTGTCCTAATTCTAAACTTGTTCTGTTTTTAAATGATGTTGACTTTAATAAATTGGGCGGATGGGTGGTGAGAGTTTTGACATTGTTCCTGAATGAACAAGGCAGCTAACCTGCATTTTATCATAAAACAACCACACAGTTAGTCCTTAATCATTATGTTCTGTTTGGCTAAACCTGGGTTTGTAGATTCTCTTCCATCTTCATACAGAAAAAAATGGTATACAACTGGTTTCCCCGGGAAATAACTTACTTAATGGTTTCTCCTCCATCAACTTTGGTTGAATGTAAGAAGCTCTGGCTCACGATTTGGATTTTGGAGCGTGTGTTCTATGATAGGGGTGACACTGTTCAGGTTTATATTTCTGTAACTTGTACACACTGGTCTGAGTTCTACCTTCTAGACTCTAGAGGGAGAGAGGATCTTTGCATTTCTTCTTTGGTAATACAGTTCCTCGGAGACTGGAATCCCATTGTCATGTGTCTTACTGGCTTTGCCAATTCCTTATATGACATAGCTGTCTAGTCAGAAATAAATGTAGTTTGCCAATGGCCTATTTAAACTATGAGGAAGAAAAACAAAAATGAAAATCAATGAAACTAAACGTTGGTTCTTTGAAAATATCAAGATTGACTTTTTTTAGCTAGACTGACCAAGAACAAAAGGGAGGAGACACAGATCACCAAATTAAAAAACAGTTGAAGAAAAGCATTTGATAAAATCTAACGTTCACTCATGATAAAGACTCTCAACTACCTTGGAATAGAAGGGAACTTCCTCAATATGATAAAGGGTATCTACAAACAGCCTGCATTCAACACCATAGTTAATAATATGAATGCTTAAAACACAGAATGATTTACCCTTCGGATCAAGAACAGAGCAGCGATGTCCACTTTCACCACTGTTATTCAATACTGTACTGGAGGTTCTAGCCAGTGCAAATAGGAAAAGAAAAAAATATATAAAAGAAAAAGAAAGATGGTATGAGATAGAAAATGCATCCTGATGCTCTTGAAGACTTCTGTCCAGCACGATCCACAAGGGGCACTAGAGCAGAGACTTCACTGTGCCTGCCCAGCATCCCTTGCTCTCCCAGGGGAATCAACCTCTTCCCACGGACTCTCAGTCCTTATAGATAGGATGGCTGACTCTATCCCTGGTATAAGAGAGGGCTTTTGGGTTTGACCCAGACCAGGATCATCAGTTTATTTGGTCTTCTTTAGCTACATAGATGATCCATGGAAGTGCACATGACCCATGTGAACTTCATTCTGGACTTTCATTTGAGCTGTGGGGGAAAACATAGCCTCTCTCCATTAGAATTGCTATGAAGATAGAGCTTGAGCCTGGAGCTACTGTACTAGTAAACTACCTTTACTATAAAAAAGTGGGGAGAATGGAGGAAACATAGAAGAAATCTAAGCAAAGAGATGGAGACAAAGTCCTGGTAACAGGTGGTGTCGGAGGCTATATACCCTGCCAGTCTTGAAGCCAGGATTCTTCATGGACTTCTTACATACATGGGCCATGGAATACCCATTTGCTTTGGCCAATTTTAACTGACTTTCTGGCATTGGTGATGAAAAAAGTCTGACTAATATAGGGATAATGCCACCTGCCACGCCTTGATTTTCCCATTAGCCTTTGCAGATCTCACCATTACCCTCTTAGAATTCACAAATTATGCTGTTATAATTCCCCTACTAGAATATAAGTCCTGATATAACCAGGATTATCTTTGTTTTGTTTTCTAGAATATCCCCAATGCCTAGTACACAGTAAATATTCAATCAATAGAAATTTATGAATGGAAGAACCTACAGATGAACGAATGATGATGAACGGATATATCTGTTCAGAATTGAACTAGGGTTAAAAGTCAGCTTCATTGGTCTTTAATTTCTATGACTCATCTTCTCTATACTACTAATCTCCTATCTACGCACACCTCTCTTGTCCATGATGCTTCAAAAATTACAGAAGCTGATGCTGAGATTGTAATCACAATTTTCTCAGTGTCTTCTGTGACAAATAATTCTAGTCCTATAGATGTGAACTTGCTTAAATCAATAAGGTACACTTTTATCATCATTTCAACTTCCTTTGACTCCAATTTTCTCCTATTTATATTTTTTAAACCCTTTTACAGGGTGATGATTATCTTCTTTGATCATAAAAATGGAGGTAATCTGAGTCTGTGGTTCTGCACTTACTCTACCCGCCAGCATAACTGCCTAATTGTCTGTACAAATAGCTTCTCACTATTGTTGGCTTATCTGCAACTTGCTATCATCAAGATCTTTTAGGTGCTCATACAATTGTGATGGGTCATGCCCCTCATATAGACCTCAGTTTATTTTATGTGCTTTCTTCTAAACCAATTTTATTAGAGAACTCCACATTTTTTTCACAATATTCCTTTTTGGATATATTCTCTCTCTCTCTCTCTCTCTCTCTCTCTCTCTCTCTCTCTCTCTCCCCCCTTGGACTCTACATAAAATCAATAGAACACAAAGGAATGCATTGTCTGAAGGCATTTAAACATGATCATCTACACAGAAATGTCTAACATATTAAATATGAATTACTTTGGGCTATTAATTAAAACAGAGGCAAAAAGGCTTCTGCTCGGAAGTGCTTTGAACACATCCTTTAAAACCCAGATTGCCTTTTTTGTGTTATAATTCAGGCAGGTCTTCCTGGTAGTTAATTGGCATTTGAGAAGATGATGTATCAGTTCCCCTCTGATGGTCTACACTAAAAAATGAAGAGCAGTGAAACGTGCCCCCATTTTGGAGTGTGTATATCAAAAGGTAACTTAAAGTGCTCCGTATGAAATGAATGAAGCAGGGAAGAATCTGTTATACAAGGAGCTGTGCAACCATGCTGTCTGGGATAGACAGTCATCAAAACTCACATGAGCCTTTTCTGCAAAAGCACCACCTGGAGCACGCGGCACCCCAGAACACAGCCCTTTCACCTCTTCAACAGGCCCTGTGGTTTAGGGGGTGTTTTAGATGCTGTTCACTGTCCTCCCCACTGTCAACTCAGCACTCTGAGATTTTTCACCAAGGACTGCAGTCCCCCGGGTCCCTGTATTTCAGCAGAGAATAAAACGATCACTGTATATCACTTTGATAAGTTTGTAAAGCATGCTGCCATCTTTGGGAAGGAAGCTGCTAAAAAAAGATGCCTTCGTTACAGTTTACAAAACCATTTCCAAAATGTGCCTCTTCCGCCCTATAGACACCTGTAAAACTTACCCGGAGAAACACTGTCACAGAAATGCATTCTCCCCTTAAGTGGAGAGCACGCTTTAGTCTGTTACATTACACTACTTGGATATTAAATCTATATCCTAAGACTGTCTTAATTGACCATAAAAAGGACAATTGAAAACACAGGATTTGATCACTGCACATACAATACTAGCGCTGTAACAACCAAATTAGGCTATTTTGCAGAGAACTTCAGGCCTGAGGTCTGTTTAAGCTGTCTCAGGGTTACATTTCATCAGCAATCTCAAAAAGCACCAGGATATTAAGTAAATTAGGATTCGATGAAAGTTTAGACCATTGCACATCAGACAAATTTAACATTTGCTTCCATCCACCATCCCTAATAAGGGTGAGGGAGGGAGAGAAACAGAAACATCTTACGTGTTTTCTAAGGTTTAAAATTGGATTGGACTTGCTCACGGTGGCACCTTTTGGTATCGCTGGATTTAATGATGCTATAAATAATGAGTTAAACAAATTTAGAGTCTGGTAAAAGAACTCAGGCACGATTTTGTAGCAGAGAACACGATGTCTAGATGAAGCATATAACTTCTCTGCTCTCTCATGAGCTGTAGATTCTGGGATGCCACACCCCAACCTCTCCACACTGAGTAAGAACAGGCTCTGCCTGCATCAGTTCTGACAGGCTTCAGAACAGACGGGTTGCTTTACAAAAATCATCACAACTTCAGTTTCTTTTTCTGTTAGTTTTTGGAAATATTTTCATTTGGAGGAAATCAGACTTGTTAACTACTGGTAGGTGCCTAGGTCCTTTTAGAGAGAACAGTAATGGAAGGAATCATGGTTAAGACACTTGCAGGTGGTTGAGCTGGAAAAACTGGCCTATTCCACTATTTACTAGCTGTGCAACAATGGACAATCTGCTTAAAACTGCTAAACCTTAGAACTACTAAATACCATATGTTTAGGCTCCTTCCCCCCACCCCATAACAGTATTTACCTGAAGACATTATTGTGAAGATGGCATGGATTAAAATATTATATGAAATAAATAGTACTCAACACACCTTATGTATTATTATTATTACTAATGAAGCGGGTCATGGTGGGGGTTGGTATCAGTTGTACCAGATAGAAGCAAGCTTGCTCTAGAACAGTGGTTCTCAACCTTCCTAATGCCTCGACCCTTTAATACAGTTCCTCATGTTGTGGTGACCCCCAACCATAAAATCCATAAAATTATATTCGTTGCTACTTCATAACTGTAATTTTGCTACTGTTATGAATCATAATGTAAATATATGATATGCTATATGTGTTTTCTGATAGTCACGACCCACAGGTTGAGAACCGCTGCTCTAGAATCTCAGGAAGCTTCCAGCAAGAAGCTGCCAAATCACTGGTAGAACGGAGGCAGTAACTGAACCATCTTCATTTCTCATAGCTCTCTTCCTCCTGTCCACTCCCATCCTTGGCCTGACCATGCCATGGCTCTTTTCTTTCTTTTTAGACACCTGATTTTTTAAGAGCAATTATAGATTCATAGAAAAATTTAGAGAATTGTACAGAGATTTCCCATATACCCCTTACCCCCACACATCCATAGCCTCCCCCATTAACAACTTCCCCAACCAGAGAAGGACATTTGTTAAAATTGATGAACCTACATTGACACAGAACTCACCCAAAGCCCATAGTTTATGTTAGGATTCACTCTTGGTGTTGCACGTCATGTGGGCTTTGACAAATGTGTAATGATTTGTATCCACCAACAGTGTCATACTGAGTAGTTTCTCTGCCATAAAGTCCTCTGTGCTCTGCCTTTTCATCCCTCCCACCCCCCAGCCCTTGCTCACCAGGGTCCTTTCACTGCCTCCGAGCTCTGCCTTTTCTAGTACGTCACATAGTTGGAACCACACAGTATGGAGCCTTTTTGGATTGGCTTCGTTCACACAGTGATATGCACTTACAGTTCCACCATGTCCTTTCATGGCTTGATAAAATATCTGATTTTAGCCCTAGCCGGTTTGGCTCAGTGGATAGAGCGTCGGCCTGCGGACTCAAGGGTCCCAGGTTCGATTCCGGTCAAGGGCATGTACCTTGGTTGCGGGCACATACCCAGTGGGGACTGTGCAGGAGGCAGCTGATCGATGTTTCTTTCTCATCGATGTTTCTGACTCTCTATCCCTATCCCTTCCTCTCTGTAAAAAATCAATAAAATATATTTTTTTAAAAAAATCTGATTTTAGTGCTGAATAGTATTCCCGTGTCTGGGTGTGCGGGGTTTATCCATTCACCTGTGGAAGGGCATCTTGCTTGCTTCTAAGTTTTGGCCATTATGAATAAAGCTGGACCAATCCACGAGCAGGCTTTTATGTGGACGTAAGTTTTCAACACCAAGGAGTGGATTGCTGGGTCATGGGGGTAGAGTATGTTCAGTTAGTCATTGCTCTTTCCATGTGGCACTGCCTTGCACGGCCAGAGAGCTTTCTCCAACTGGTGCTGTCAGCCTTTTAAGGTGAGGCACAAACACCCGGGCTCCCTTGCCCCAGATGGAGCTCTGAGCTTACCCTGTTTCTCAAAGTTCCCCTTAAGGATGAAGGTCCACTGACTCCCGTTGGTAACCATCTAACTAACACGAGCTGCACCAGCTAGCTGCCTTTCCTTCCCTGTCTCAAACCCTTACAACTCCACCTGTGTCTCCATCTCCAAGTAAGCTAACTGCCCTTCCACCTGTCAGGGTCTGCTCCTAGTGCCCAAAGTAATAAGCTAATCCTCAGCGCTCCCTCCTCCCCATCCACACCCTGATTCATCACACCAGGCACTTTCCAACTCCAGTGTCTAGTGCTTGTTTTACTGGCCTTGGCGGCACAGTCTCCTTCCACCTGTTCCCCCCAACTGCCTCGCGGACCTATTCACAGGTGGCTCTACTGGCTAAGGACTTCCACCCTGTTCCCTTTATTACAGCCCTGGGTGGGGGTGGGAGGAGCAGGTGTCAGGCGCAGGGCTGGGAGAGAGAGGCTCTAAGTGTAGCGGGTCAGGGCACAGTGTGGGCTGGAAGAACATACCCCCCCTCTAGATACTTGCGGATGTCCTGACTAACCAGCAGCACACGTCTGCAAGAAAATCACAGGTCCACACCTTTCTCCCTCTCTTTAGACCTACTACCTGCCATTTGCGGGGGGTGAAGGAAGGGGGGCTTACCTGTGATTTACTTTGTATCAGAAAACACTTTTTAGACAATTTTAAAGTCCATTTTAAAGTTTGGGTTGCATTTCTACTGAGGTGTTGTTGCTGTTTTTTTATTTTATTTTATTAAACCAGCATTTACTCAGAGAGCCTCATTCACTAACACAAATAATGAGCTCACCCAGCCCCACCCATAATTTTATGCATTTTTAATTAAGACTAAACACAGATTTTTACAATGTTTAGACAAAAAGTATTTGAAGGGACACACTTTTTAGGCACTAGTATCCTTAAATGCATCAATAGAAGAGACAAATTATATTGGTTTCTTCCTCCTAGGGACCAACAGAGTATATCTAGCTAAGAGCATTTTAATTAAACTATGTACTTCCATGCCTTTCATATTAATCACTCATCTCCTTTAAGACACTTCTTTACCTTGCAGAGGATTTTACACTAGATTGAGAGACCCCAGCTATATGGGAACACATCATCCTGTTTGCATTCATTCATGCATTAATTTCATAATTGTCTGAACTCCACTTATGTGTTGTGGAGACCCATAAAGGTTTTAGCATCGAGTAAAAAATTTTAATTTAGCTGGATCAAATTTAGTTTCTTCCCTGTGTGGCAGAGGGCTCCAGTAATGTCAATTCCTCACCTTGATGAGTTTACTAAATAGTTAAAAAACAAGACAAACATGTGAAGAGTGACCTATTAACACAGAGGCAGAGCTTCTCAAAGAAGGGACACAGACAAGGAATGGAAGGAGGGTGTGGGTTGGAGATTTGGAGAGAAGAAGAGTGAAGAAAAGTTGCTCTTTCTGCAGGTAACCATGGTGATGGCAGGAGGGGACTGCTCAGGAGAGGGCAAGAACAGCTGTCAAATTAGAGCGATGAGAATTGGGGGGCTCTGAGGGCTCTGCAATGAGGGTTGGGTTGGGCCATGGTCGGATAATAAATCACTTGCACTTTAGCTTCAGGAGGAGTGCCTGGAAGTCCAAGGTGGCTGGACAAGGCCAGGCACTGAAGCTAAGGCTCCAGGACATTGGCTGGTGGGCAGCTCACAGCAGGCAGATGGTGAGGATCTTGGGGAATTTAGTGGCAAAAGGATTCTGGGCCAGGAGCCTGAGGCATCCTGGGCTTGGGATGAGCAGATGAGCAGCACTCAGGCCGTACAGGTGATGTATGGCAGTGAGAGAGGGGACTAAGAGGAGGACAGCACCCTTTGAATGCCCACATTTACCAGGTGCCATCTGCGTCAAGGTGTGCAAGCACTGCCCCTCTATGAAACCTTAGAACATCTCAATTATACATATGAGGGTTAGCCCATTTAATCCTGGCCATCATGCTGTAGGGTGGATGCTATTACTCTCCCCATTTTACAGATGGAAACATAGAGTCAGAAAGGAGGAAGGATTCATCCAGGGTTGTACTAGGAGCAATAGACAACTTCAAGGTTCAGATTTCAGCCTCTGCAGAGCCCTTTCCCTGTGATTTTGTCCTAAAAAAGGTGATGCCAAGCTCAGCCGGTATGTCTCAGTGGTTGAGTTTTGACCTATGAACCAGGAGGTCACGGTTCCATTCCTGGTCAGGGCACATGCCAGGGTTGTGGGCTCAATTCCCTGTAGGGGGTATGCAGAAGGCAGCTGATGGATGATTCTCATCATTAATGTTTCTATCTCTCTCTTCCTCTTTGAAATCAATAAAAACATTTTTAAGAGGTGATGCCAGGATGCTTTGGACATCAGGGAGCCATTGCAGTTTTGTGATGAGGGGAGAGGCATGATGAAAATAAAGTGATAAATATAGTCATACTCAGCTGAATAGACAAACTTTCCTAACTCTTCGTTTTCCTCTTTTGGCAGATGTTTATTTTTCACACAAACCACGTTATGCCTCACACCCAGAAGAAATGTGTGAATGAATGAAAATTGCAAAGACTAACAGTGCTCAGGGAAGCTATAGAATTCAGTTACAGATTCTCCAAGTTCTGTTTTGGCTCTGACCTTCATATGCTTCTCATGACATGGAATCTCAGGTCCCCTCACCTTGGGTGCTACAAGAATGATGGGGCTGTCTGTGTCCTGCAGCTGGGCTGAGCTTTGCATCTACATCAACCTTAGCATATTTACTGCAGACTTCTGGTGGAGAGCTTGCCAGCCAGGAAAACAACACCACACACACACACACACACACACACACACACACACACATACATCCCACTTGCTGCCCCACTGGCTGCACAGTTTAGATCTAAATAAACTCATCAATTAGGAAGTCTGCAGCATCCTTGGCCCTCAGGGCCAAGAAATGAACACCCTCACTGTGCTCTGAAGAAGAATATAGGGCTTTGGAAATCCCATTCTCTAATTCAGTATCTCCCGAACCAAATGGTAATCCTTTTATACAGTGTGAATCATACTAGAAATGTGCAGAGAGAAATAACAATGTCACATGACCACCAATAAGCACCAGCAAACACCCACATGGCCTGTTTAGTGGATTGAGACTCGGAGCCTGGGAGCCTCCTTATAGGACAGAACGCATTTTCCAGCCGGCATTAGCCTTGAGATTAGAGTTTAATGAAACAATCACTAACACTGGAGGCTTAGGCCAAAGAACCTACAGACTCCAGGGAGCTCCTGGTTTGTCTGGGGAAGACATTTATCTAATAAACCATGAATAAATAATAGGAAGGAGCTTAAAGTCAAGAGATGCAGAGGAGCCAAGGGACAAAAGGTAGGGAATGGATATATAAAAAGATGCTTTAAAAGCAATTTAATGTTTTGACTTTGCAGTAGACATTTATTCCTGGGGAAACACTGTCATCTGTGCAGAGAGAAGCAGGCACAGGGCACTCATTGCTTAGTGTCAGCCAGAATAGGTTGGGTTATGCAGTGATAACAAAGAACTCCAATGTCTCTGTGACTGAATGACAAGACTTTATTTCTTGTCTATGCCCCGTGTCCATGCAAGTCAGCAGCAGGATTCTAATGGTCATAGACACCCAAGGACCCAGGTAACCAAGATGACAGTGTCTTATGAGATGTAAGAAGAGAGGACTAGAGAATTGAGCACTAACAATGATATGCTTTGGCCTGAAAGTGACACAGGTCACTTCCACACACATTTCAGGGGTCAGATCCAGTGACACGGTGATGGCTAACATTAAAAAGGCAGGAAGTATAATCTCTTAGGGCCAGGAAGTAAAAAAGAAGCAGATAGTGGTGAACATGAGTACTTCTACCACATGTGTAATGGTAAAAATTGAGAATAAATGCCTATCTCCTCATGTGTATATCATGTGTAAAAACGTCCATTTGAAAGAATATTATGCAACACTTGTATGCATGCATATAAGCATAACCAATGGACATAAGACACTGGGGGGTAGGGGAGACCAGGGGATTGTCAAGGGTGGGGGAAAAAAAGGACACATATGTAATACCCTTTGTAATACTTTAAGCAATAAAAAAAAGGACTTGAACATTTTAAATGCAAATTTCAGAAAACCTCACATAGTAGTATAATAAACTGCTATGTATCAATGTCCATACATATGTGTATCTAAATATCCAGAAAAAGCTCTGGAAAGATGTCCATCAAACTAATAATGGTGGTTACCTTTATGAGAGGAATATGGTTACAGGGAGAAAAAGGGGACTTCTGTTTTTCTGAATTATTTAAAAGAAAAAAGAATCCATATATAGCCTCTAAACTTTCTTTTTTAAAATATGTTTTAAAAAGGGCATTTATCTGTTGCCCATGGCTGATAGTTGGGTAGCGCTTATGCTAACCTGGGGTTCCATGTTCATCACAGCAAGGTGCACTTTGACTCTTACATGTTGCACCAGCCATGCATTGAGCAACCCTGTCCATGTGGGAGGAGCTTTCAGTACCAGCTGGGCTCTACTTGGTCTTGCATCTGGCACTTGGTGGACCATTTTGAAATGTTGATTCCAGGGAAAGGCACCTTTTTCTCTCAAGTTCTATCTACTCATCGCCCTGGGCACCCCTGGGGTAATATCCTGGGGAGTGTCTAGGTTCCAGATGTTTTTTTTGTGCCTTCTTCATTTCAAAGCTGTCCTATCTTCTTCGCATCCCTAATTGCTCTTTCTTAGGATTCTTCTCTAGTCTGAAGATAATGTGATCCAATAGAATCATGGATCCAATAAACCCAACAGATATATTATTTCCCCCAAATAGTGTATTGTTTTAAATTAAGCAAAACGTACAATTTTCTAGAAGGGTATTAGAGAGAAGCACTGGTGAATTTCAGACACAGGGCAAGCCAGTGAGGAAATGGTGAGGGGCTGGATTGATGCCCTCCTGCAGAAGAGGCTGTGCCCATGAAGGATCCTCTAATCTTACTGTAGATCTGGTTTCAGGTACAAACAGAGGTAGTAATTTTATAGGCTGAAATTATGAAAAATAACTTGGAACATCCATACAATGAAATGCTATCCAGCCATGAAAAAGAAATGAGCTTTAAGGCCACAGTAAGATATGAAAGAATCTTAAATGCATATTTCTTCATGAAAGAAACCATGCTGAGAAGGCTACATACTATATGACTCTGACTATATCACATTTTGGAGAGGAGAAAACTATGATGGCTATAAGAAAATCAGTGGTTTCCAGGGGGAAAGGAGAAGAATGGGTGAAGCATAGGGGATTTTTAAGGCAGTGAAACTGATCTGTATTTACCATTAGATGGATACATACCATTATGCATTTATTCAAATCCATCGAATGTGTAACACCAAGAGTGAGCCCTAAAGTGAACTATGGACTTTAATTAATAATAATGTATTGATATTGCTTTATCTATTATAACAAATGTGCCACACTAATGTAAAATGTTAATAATAGAGGAAGGATGAGTGGGGGAGTAGGAGTATATGGGACCTCTCTGTATTATTCACTTGATATTCTGTACGCTTAAAACTGATCTAAAAACTAAGATTATTAATTTTAAAAACTTGAAGGATTTAAATTAAAAAAAAGGAATTCAGAACACTCAGACCATGGTTTGAATTCAAAGACACACTATCTCTCCTTTGAGGGGAAAATACTTAAAATGTCCTTTAAAAATGGGACTGGAGCAGTCCCCATGCAGACCTGCTGTGGCAGGAAGAGCTGAGAACCAAATCTTGACGGGGGACCCCTCCTCACACACTGACCCAGAGGTGGCTGATCCGGGCTCTTCCTCTACTTGGAAACAGAAAATCCACAGGAGGCAGCACAGATGTTGTCATGGCTTTGACCTCACCATGAACTTTCTTTTACAGTTTTGCAAATTGCAAATGATTTGCTTTTCTGCAATGTTTTGTTTTTCCCTTTCCAAAGAAAAATAGACCACTGGCTTCTGTCTCCCAACCCTGCTAATAAGAGAGAGATGGGTGGACCCTTCGTAGCAGAGGCGAGGCTCAGATTCAGCTGGGGTATAATTTGGGAAAACTTACTGCATCTCTATAGACATTGGCTCTTGACCAATTCAATACATTGATTATGATTAAAGAGAGGTTTGTGAGGCCCTAGGGAAGCTAAGGAAGTCCTCTGAGACCTTGTGAGGGGCAAAGGGGGTGGTCACAGGTAACTCTGGGTTTTGCCTCCTCCTCTCAACACATACCGGTGTGTACTTTGTTCTGTTGTCTTTTTTTGGACTAAATTGTGATGAAAATTCCTTTCAAAGAAAGGATTCCACTCAACTAGGTGATTGTCAGATATGCTTTCTGTTTCTAAAATTCTGCATTTCAGATGAAGTTACTGAGTAGACCCACTGAAGGATCTTGGGAGGAAACGTCTACTGAAAGCTGTACTAGGTTGAGTGGTGACCACCCCCCTCCCCGCCTCCCCCCCGCTTCCCCAGCCAAATCCATGCCCATCCAGAACCTCAGAAGGTGGCCTTATCTGGAAATAGATCTTTGCAGATGTAATCACTTTAATATAAGGTCATACTGGATTAGGGTGGGCCCTAAATCCAAAGCCTGGTGTCCTTATAAAAAGAGGAGAGACACGCAACACAGAGCAGAGAAGAAGCCAAGGGGTTATTCACTTGAATTCACTAGAGAGGTGGCTCATCCGAACCGAGATGTGGGTGAAGTATGAAAAAATGCCCACTGGACTTCACAGACTTAGTTTAGAAAAGTAAAATTCTCAGTAAGGTATTATATTAACCATCTGTTGAAATGATAATATTTTAGATACACTTGGCTAAAGTACATCATTAAAATTAATTTCACCTCATTCTTTTAATTTTTTCAATGTGACTCCTTGGAAATTTAAACTTATGTGTTTAGACACATCAGACCGCACTGCTCTAAAAGATACATCGTCTCTGATATATTTTCTTTAGTCACTATTGTGAACACTTTTGTGCAAGGAGTTCTAATTTTCCTTTACAAGTATTTTTTTTAAATATGTATAAGAATTCTCACACACAGAGGGTTCGTTTTGTAACATTCTAATATTTTTCTTATGGCAAACTTTCCTTAAAAATAACTGTCATATTTTTAAAAAATTAATGTTTCTCTTAAGTGTTTAGATATATTATGAAATGCTGTGTGCCCTTGGGTAAGTTGCTTAACTTTGCCAGGCCCTAGTATCATTACTGGTAAAATAAGTAGGTCTAGAGACGATCCATAGAACAGTGGTTGTCAGTCTCTTTCTTTCTTTTCAAAATACTGGGTGATTCTGGGAAACTGCCATCAGTATTAGCAGTTCCCTGGGCTAATGGTGCTGCTTCTGCTTCTTCCCACTTCCCCTGGAGAATCATTGCTATTCGTTTCATAGACTTAGTGAGAAATTTATAGGGAAGAGTCGAAGTGCAGTGATTAGAGCCAAAGCCCATGGGATGTTGGAGCCATGGAGGAAGCCCAAGTTCATCTCGTCCAAATTCTGTGCTTTCTCAAGGGACTTATGGCCCATAAGGGAATTATGGCCCAATGGACTTATATGCATGCATATGAGCATAACTAATGGACACAGACAGTAGGGTGGTGAGGGCATGTGCTGGGGGGTGGGAGCAGCTTGGGAGAGGCCAATGGGGAAGAAAGAAGACATATGTAATACTTTAAATAGTAAAGAATAAAAAAAAAAGAAGTAATGGACTGCTAGTCAAGTCCCCAGCTGGTCAGGAGCAGGAGGCTGGCTTTGGTAAATACTGACTAGTTTAACGTGCTTCATGGTGCATCATGCTGTGACAGGAGGGGAGGCTGGGCAACACAGAACTGCAGAGCATGATTACTCATCCATATGTAGCTCCCTCCTCCTAGACCACACCATCCTATTCTGTCTTAATTTACCACAAAGTGTAAAAGGTCAAAGGATTTGGAGGGCTGTGAATTAATGAAGATGTCTAGGAGAAAACTCCCAATTTAAGTTCAAAGTCATCACTTCAACCTCTCTTCAGAGAGAAGATTCAATAGAAAGCTACTTGCAATGGCTTTGGGTGCCAAAATGCTCTGAAGTACCAGAATTTCCAAAAACATTTACATGCTTCTGAGCCTGCTAATGTGGTAGATGAGTCATACTGTTCTCTTCTGTTTAGACCTGAGGCAAATCAGGGTTAGATAAAGTCAAGATTGACATAGGTCTGTGTTTATTAGGAAAGAGGCCAAGTTATATCTAGTTGTTTTTTCCTTTAAATTTCACCCTAAATTTCTTGCCACCTTTTGAAATATCATAATTAGCACCAGTTAATTTGTGTGCTTCAATATTTTAATGACAGGTTATAATTTTAATGGAAAAAAAGCAGTTTAGAAGAAAACCACAGGATCCTGTGACTTCCAGGAGAGCAGAGAGGAGGGAGAGTGACTAGGCTTTGGAGGAGACAGAACTCACAGCCAGGGCCCAAGTCTGATTCGCCTCTTTCTACCTGAAAGTCAGTGTTCAGGAATCCGTATAACCTCTCCAAACCTGTGTTCTCATGTATGACACATAGCTAATAAACCTGCCTCGTTAAGGAGCATAAGGGTCCAGGTTCCTCACTGTAAAGCCCTAAACACTGTAAAGGTCCATTCTCTTTTCCCTGTGTACATTGCCCCCTAAAGTGAGAGAAAATATGTTGAGTCTGGGGTCCACATGAAAAGTTCCTAGGGCAACTAAACTGTGAGAAGCATTACCCAGAGGTTATCAGGACTAGGAAACCAGAATAATCCAAAGGATGAGGTGAAGGCTCAAGTACCATGAATGAACGGGAAGGTGTGGAAGGGTGTGTAGCTGGGAGGCTCAGAATCAGGGAGGAACTAGATGGAAGGAATAGCTGAGGACAAAGCTCAGAGACCATGACCCAGTGCTCCTACTTCATATGCTGGCCAGTCTACTGGGGACAGGAAGAGCATTGGCAAGCCCTTCATAGGGCCAATCACCCACTAAGTCACTTCTGTTCTCAAGTAGGACAGGCCCAGAGGGGGTGGTGACTTATACATCTCAGGTCTGAAAAACTAATGATTCAATAGGGTGTCCCTGTAAACTCAATATAACCAAGGTGTCCAGTACCACTGCTATTGAGGATCCACATGTGATTTAGTGTCTGCTGTGGGTTATCCTATTAATAATTGAAACAGAGGCTTGAGAACTGGTTTCACCACTTACTGCTCATGTGATTTAAATTCCCTAAGTTCCAGTCACTTTGTCCATACAACAAGCCCCCCACCCATTACCTTCCTTTAGGATTGCTACCAAGGTTAAAAGAAATAATGGATGAAATATGCAGACACAGTACCTGGACTAGAAAAAGTTCTCAATGGTTGATAATCACAAAGATGAAAATAATGATGTTGATTCCATTTTTTGTAGCTTCTCAATAACCCATCAATGTGTTCAGACTTCAGACTTCTCACTGTTATGTGTTTCTCTCTTTCTTTCTTTTTTTCTTTTTGTTAATCCTCACCTGAAGATATTTTTTTCCACTGAATTTTAAACAGAGTGGAAGGGAGGGGTAGAGATAAAGAGAGAGAAACATCGATGTGAAACAGACACATTGATTGGTTGCCTCCTGCACATGCTCCACTGGGGCTAGGGATTGAGCCTGCAACCAAGGTACATGCCCTTGATCAGAATCAAACCCAGGACCCTTCAATCCGTGGGTGAATGCTCTATCTACTGAGCCAAACCAGCTAGGGCTCACTGTTATGTATTTCAAAACCTGATGTAGCTAGTTTACCTTCTCCCTACAAAACAAACTAAGAAAGACAATCTATGGATTTTGAAAGAATATCTATATGGAAATAAAAAAGGTCAACCAAGGTGGTCTTAAATGGAGAAATCTACCATGAAAGACTCCAAACGCAGAAAAACTAAATCAATTAATGAATGAACAGTGAATGAATGCCAACACGGTATGGCATCTCGTCAGTAGAAATGAAGATGACACTGATTAATGGGTAGGTGAAGGTATTGGGAGCCAAACAAAGAAGCACATGAGGAAAGGGGAAAGTGAGAGGTTAAGAAGCTAAATAGATTCCAGGTGAAATGAGTAAATAAATCCCAAGGAAAGAATGAAGATGAGAATTAATCAGGAGTGTGCTGAGCCGTGGCACTGCCAACCACAATCAGAGGTCTTCTTAATTGCTTGTCAAAGACCAATGCATCCTGGCAAAATTATCCTCAACTAATGCTGGGCCTTTTCCCGCCCCAACATGGCTTCATTTATCATGATTAAAAAACAAGTCAAAATTGATTTCTGTTAATTTTATAAAGCAACTCCTAAGGGAACCCTTCTTCCCAATAGGTTTGATCATTTTAAACTTAGAAGAGGAACACCCTCAGAACATGTTTTATTGGTTTAGAAGGTTAAGGAACATAGATATGTAAAGTCTATGGGTATTATGAAAAATGGCAGTCAAACTTTCACAAATCACCTCATATTCATCAACACAAGCCCTTTATATTTCTTTCCTACGTTAAAATGGGCAAATTAGAGACAATTTCTTTCCTAGTTTAATATGGGCAAAATGGCCCAAGCTTTGGACACAGACAGTCGCCTGTTTGATTCTTAGCGCTCTGCCAACCAATAGCTGTGTGGCTTTGGGCAAGTCACTAAAATAAATCTCTGAAATTTAGCTGAGGGAAAATGAAGTTGCTAATACATCTCAGATTTTCTGGGAGGATTAGGGGTCCTGTGCATGAAAAATATTGGTACAGAAAACCTGCTATCTTAGCCTATTACCATCATCCTAGAGAAAACACAAGGTCAGCTTGCCCTCAGCTTTGCTCCCTGGCTACCCAAGAACCTCATTTATTCATTTACACACACACACACACACACACACACGAAAATCCTCTGTGTTCCACCAACATTTTGTTTATCGGGTAAATCATATTTGAAGGACTGCAAGGAGATTCCTAATTTGGGGACTTGCATTGCTTACAAACAAGCTATGACAAGAACAATGAGACAATGCCAGCAGAAGGTCAAAAACATCCTTTTCTCCTGTACAGACATTTTACTTCCCAAACAGATTCCAGAGACCAAGCTCTCTTTCTGGAGGTATAATTACAGCAAAAAAACAATGTCAAAATACATCTTGGCCCATGTGAAACCATCTTATGAGGGGGCATTAATGTGATCTCCAAGTACCTAGAGATTCCCTGCAGCTTGCTGGGCTGCCTGATCATTCTCAGATGCATTTCCTTGATCTGAAAAGGCCCTATTCCTGGGATTTAGTGCTTAGGACTTTCCTGCTCCTTTTGGTTTATGCTTAATCCTCACAATTAATTCCAAGCCTCCTGCCTGGGGAAGTTTCTGTCATAGAATTTCTTGACATTTACCCAGCCAGAAAGGAAGTGATTGATGCTTTCCTCACTCTTCTGCACCAAAGCTGAAAGGCTGGGCAGAAATATCACCTGCCTCAGCACTGGCCTCTCCTAGGCTCACCTCTTGACCCATCTTCTTGATGTCATCCCTCACGTCTCCTCGGGGACATTGCTCAATCAATTACCCTCGCTTTCTCTCCCATCTTCAATCACTTCCTCTCCACTGGCTACTTCCCGGCAGCTTACAAATATGGTTAAGGCTTATTTATTCTGGGAAACTAAAAAAAATAGAAGCCTTCTTTTCAATTCTACCCACCTCTGAAGTTATTTCCCTATCTCTTACCTTTCCAAGGCAGCTGAGCTTTTTGATAGAGTTCACTCTCTATCTGTCTTCTCTATTTCATTGCGGGTGTACTCCTCGAACCAGGGCAAACTGCCTTGCAGCCTCATCAATTCGCTGAAACTCTTGCAGTAATGATCATCAATATCCAAGTAAAACTCAGCTGCAGAGTTTATCCTGCTTGGCCTGTCTGTGGTATTTTATTTATTCTTATGGTCACTCACTTATTCACATTCGCCATGTGGTGAGCACCCAGCCAGCAATGCTTTCTATAAGTATGTGTCTTCCCTCCTGGTTTTTAGTACTCATCAGGAATAGGGGATATTGGTGAAGGCGCTGAGTACTATAAAAAAGGGAGGTGCTGTGGAATTGGGCCACCTTCAGAACTGATCTGAGAGTAAGAGAAGGTGGTGTTTTTTGTTGTTTTTTTTCCTGATGGCATTAGCTTTTAAGTGAAATTTAAGAATTCATTATCTGAAAGGGACTCAGAGGGAATGGCAGGCGTATAGGCCCTGGGGAGGGAAAGAACATGGCATGTTTGGGAAAATGAACACAGGGCCATGTTTCTGGGTGCGAGAGACAGGAACAGAGAGATAGAGAGCAGTGTGAGATGGGGCAGGAGAGGTCGCGAAGGCCAACGGGTTAGACCATATGGATAGATTTTGAGATCTTTATTCTCAAGACAACAAGAAACACTGATGACACTTCTGCCATGGTAATCACTTGTACACACACCCACCACCCAGAATGCCAGGTCCCAGGATAGAGTGGGACCAATAGGAACAAAATCTCACTAATTCTCAATTCTACTTACGCTGAAAGCAGAACAATTCACTTTGTCTTCTTTAAAGGAGGAGATTGTGGATTCACACCTTTGCTATCAAAGGAATGCTGTGATGTCATAAGAAATATATATTTGGCTTTTGCTTCTATTCCTGACACAGAGCTCTTAAATCCTGTGGAATTTTCTGGGTAACAGAAGCATCTTCTTGGGTTCTGGGACAGCTTCAGAATGGAGTTGATCACCAGAAAGACCCAGTCATGATTAAAAACGTGTCACATACAAGCCCACATACATCCTCCTTGGTGGAGAGAGGGGCTTGAGATTGAGTTAATAACAGATCAATCTACATAATGAAGCCTCCATAAAAATTCATAAAGTATGGGACTTGAAGAGCTTCCATATTGGTGAACACATCCATGTGCTAGGAGGGTGACATACCCCAACTCCATGGGGACAGCAGCTCCTGCGTTCAAGACCCTTCTAGACTTCACCCTATGCATCTCTTCATCTGTATCCATGACAATACCCCATCACAAACCAGTAAGTGAAAGTGAAGCATTTCCCTGAGTTCGGTGAGCCATTATAGCAAATTATTAAGCCTGAGATATAGCCAAGTCAGATAAAAGTAGGTAATCTGGAGCCCCACAACGTGTGATTGGCATCTGAAGAGAGGACAGCCCTTTGAAACTTGGCTCTTAACTTGTGGGGTCTCTGATAACTCTGCATAGTTAGTGTCAGAATGAATTAAACTATAGGATACCCAGTTATGTCCAGAGATTTGTGAAATTGCTTGGTGTGAAAACCCCCATACATTTGGTATCAGAAGTGTGAGTAGAGAAATAGTTTTCTATTAAATATGTTCACAGCTAATGGGTCAGTTGAGATAAGAATGCAGAAATGTCCCACTGCATGACTATCAATTGATGAGAAAATGTTATCAATAAACTATAAGGTCAAACCCACACACACACACACACACACACACACACACACACACACACATGCTACCCACCTGCTGGCATCACCTCATTTATCCCTGAGCTCTTAAATTAGAGCTTATACTAGATAATAAAATAGACAGGATATTTGTTATCATCAAATAAATATGAAACTGGGCTTTAGATAACGTAAGAATTCCGAAAGTTAAGTGCTCTTTTATGGTACCTTTCAATTTAGAAGTGCATTGCAGATAAAGCATGGCTTTGGTGTAAACTATTGATGTATTGTGTTGTTAAGATCAATGAATTATTAAAAGGATAATCTTTTAAACACCAAGAAATTGTCTTACAGTGTACTCTAAGGGCCCTGGGTAAATGCATTACACATGCAAATTCACCACTGTCTTGGCTGTAATTTATGCAAACTCCAAAGTACCCACCTGACATCACAGAGACTTGATCCTCCTCTTACCTACTCAGTTAATGTGAGCCCCTGTGTACTAAGCATGGAAGAAGGCAGGGGTCCCTCCACCAGCACTCTCCTCCATTCCTATCATGGACTGCCTCAGCTGCAGAAAGCCACCTTACCCAAGGTTTCCCCCTTCCCCGAGGCAGCCCATGTCCAAATACTGGTTGAAGGCAAGGGCATTCTTTAATAAACAAGCAATTTAATAAATAAACACGCTAAACTGCAGCTCAGAATCTGCTTCCAAGGGAACCCAACTGAGGCAGCAGCCTCATCCAGAATCCTAGCCCCAAATTACTGGAAACAGCTTTTGTCTTCA
The DNA here is from genome assembly GCF_000412655.1 of Myotis brandtii. Classification (NCBI taxonomy): domain Eukaryota; kingdom Metazoa; phylum Chordata; class Mammalia; order Chiroptera; family Vespertilionidae; genus Myotis; species Myotis brandtii. Next base: position 9,109,832 of record NW_005356042.1, read on the forward strand.
CTCCTCCACACTTTTGTCCATTCAAAAGAAACATTTCAGGACAGAAGGGATTGGCATGAAATATTCAAAGTGATGAAACACAAGGATCTAAAACCAAGGCTATCAAAGCTATCATTTAAATTTAAAGGTGAAATAAAGAGCTTATCAGACAAGAAAAACCTAAAGGAGTTTGTTACCACTGAACCAGTATCATGACTGGACTGTCATCCCCCACTTATCCATTGGACAAAATCCAACCCCTTCATCAAGGTCTAGTTCAAGTGTGCCACCTCTGTCACCATTCCTCACAGTCATTTGCTCCTTGCTATGCTCTCAGAGCCCCAGGCACTTTAGAGTACTTATCTGTGCTGTTCAATACATCAGCACTATTTGAGAGAATTAGACTCTGAGCCACATGTACATTTCAAATTGTCTCAATATGCACATTAAAAAAAAGTAAAAAGAAACATGTGGGGTTAATTTTAATGATATATTTTATTTTATTTAACTTTATATAACTCAAAATTATAATTTTCATATGTGACGATGTAAAAACTGTTCATGAGATTTATCTTTTACAGTTATTTTCCATACTAACTCTGAAACCCAGTGTGTATTTGCTACTCACAACACATCTCAGTTGAGCCCAGACACACTTCAAGTGCTTAAAGCCCTGTGCAGCTTCCTGTATTGGACTTTGTAGATGGTGAGTGCTTCAAAAACACAAAGTTTAAGTGAGCCCAATAAATTCAATGAAAATATTTTTAAAATAAAATGTAAAAGTTGCTACTAAAAAAAACAAGACTTAGTTCATGGACTGGTATTCAAAGATATTTGATAAGTGTTTGCTGAGTGAATGAATGACTGGCCAATAATGAAGGAAGGAACGAACGAACGATCAATACAAATTCATGAATGCACATCTTAGTTACTTTGCCTAAGCCTGGCTCCTTGCTATTTTCAGGACCCTCCTCTGCAGGGCAGTGCATCTGTATCCACTATCCATTAATACTATATAGCATTAACAGCTAAACTTTAGAAGACAGCGGTTTGGCACTTCATAGCTTCTGAGCTTGGGCAAATTACTTAACCTATTGGAACCTCATTTTCCAACGGTACCTAAGAATGGGTATGGATAAAAATGGTATCTAGGGTTGCTTTGAGAACTAAATAAGGCATTTCAGGCAAATGGCTTTGAACATAATAGATGCTAAAAAAGTAGTTAACAAAAAGCAAAAAGTGGGGCTGAAAAGATGTGGAAGAGGCAGGTATAAACATAACATGAGGGGGTATTCTTTCCTTCATTCATGTATTCATTCTTCATTCACTGAATACTTTGTGTACACCTCTGTGGTGGGCAAGATCTCTAACTGAAGGGAGAGTATTGATTAACAACCCCAGCAGATGCTCATGGAAGTCCATTGCCACTTTTTTTGCCAAGACCATTCTTCCATATGCTGCTCCCACCCAGTTACATGAATTAAACAGGATCCCAAGGCAGTGTCATTACTGGGGAATTCATGATTTTGGTGGCTTTGGCCCAAGATCTCCCTGACAGCCTTGATAAACTTCCTTAGAACTGAACAACAAACTTAGGTGATTCCAGCCCATCTTTCTTCCTTCCCTCTCTCCTTTACTCGAGGTCAGATGTGCATCTTGATCTGACGGCTCTCCCAGCCTCCTGGCTCCTTCCTCATTTTCTCTTCCAGGCATTTCCCCTAAGAAATTTCTTGCAGTTTCCCTACGTCTTGGTGTCTGCTTTACAGAGGACCCAACCTCACTGTGCCTGGCACTGTTACAGAAAGTGCTTCAAATACACCAGGGAACAAGAAAGATATGCCTCCTGCTTTCCATGAGACCTTTGTCCTTGTAGGGAAACATCATAAACAAATAAATAAGATAACATCAGATTGTGAAGTGTGATGTAAAGACAATAATACAGGGTAATGACATGAGGTAATCAGGGAAGGGCTCTTTAGGAGGTGATATCTGAGCTGGGACCTGAATGATAAGAAAGCTCCAGACATGCAAAGATTTGGAGCAGAAAAAAAAAAAGACACACAACAACAACATCATGCTAAGACCCTGGGGCAGTAAGAAATTCTGATGTGCTCATAAAATACACGGATGAACCAGTGAGGCTGGGTCTTAGAGAGTGAAGCAAAGACTGGTTAGAAGTAAAACAGAAAAAAATGAGGAGGAATCTGATGATTAAGGGGATGTTAAGGAGTTTGGGTTTAAGCCTAATTATGATGGGAAAAAAGTGATGTTAAGCCAGAAAGTGAAGTGTGTCTGTGTGTGTTTTAATATCCCAAACAGGTAAATCCATAGAGACAGAAAACAGTATTGATGGTTGCCAGGGGCTAGAGGTAGAGAGTTTAGAGACTAAGTATGGGATATGCCTGGCGTTTTCTTTTGGCGTGAAGAACAGTTTTTAAACTAGACAGAGGTGCTGGTTCTACAACATTGTGAATAGGTCTCTTTGGGAATGGTGTCTGGTTGCTCTATGCAGCCTGGATTATGGTTGAGCAGGAAGTCCAGATGGAGGTTACTGAAGTGGTAGTATCGTGTGGGGGCAGAATTATGTGACTTGGATCCAGGTGAAGCAGTAGAGGGAAGGTGGCTCTTGGAGTCAGGACCCTGGAGGAGTATCAGGTGGAAAGAAGATAGGTGTGCTCAGGAGGCAGTGGTGAGTGTAACTGAAGTCTACAGGAAACCTATGTAGCCAGAACCCAGCTTGCTGAGGAGTGGTGTGCTATGGCCCAATGACTAAAAGTCCCCTGCATCCTGAAAGACACAGGACCTTACTTCCTGAGATCCTGCCTAGAGAGATTGGGAATGGTCCAGACCTGGCAAGTATATCCAACCCAATTCTAAAATAAAGAGGTTGATTTTCCTGTGTATCAAACAGAAAGCCATTTCCTCACCTTGTAAATACATGGTATATTACATTTTCCCAAGTGTTACCATCTTAGTCAGTTTAGCACTATAACAAATATTATAGACCAGAGGGCTTAGATAACAAACATTTATTTCATACTAGAGGCCCTGTGTATGAAAATTCGTGCACTTGGGAGCGGGGGGTCCCTCAGCCTGGCCTGAACCCTCTCACAGTCCGGGTCCCCTCGGGGCATGTCCGACTGATGGCTTAGGCCCACTCCCCAGAAGAACAGGCCTAAGCTGGCAGTCAAACATCCCTCTGGCAGTGGGGAGTAGGCCTAAACCATTAGTTGGTCATCCTCAGCGCTGCTGTGGAGGCTTGAGAGGCTCCCGCTACCGCTGCTGTGCTGGCCAGCCATGAGCTGGCTTCTGGCTGAGCGGTGCTCCCCCTGTGGAAGCGCACTGACCACCAGGGGCAGCTCCTGCATTGAGCATCTACCCCCTTGGTGGTCAGTGCATGTCATAATGACCAGTCGTTCCTGGTCATTCCCCATTAGGGTCAATTTGCATATTACCCTTTTATTATATAAGATAGTTCTGAGTGCTGGGAAATCCAAAATCAAGGTGCCAGTAAATTTGGTGCCTGGTGAGAACGAGTTCTGCCTTCTTGCTGTGTCTTCACATGGCACAGAGAGAGATCATCTCCCTGGAGTCTCTTCTTTTAGAAGAGCATTAATCCCATCATAGGAGCCTCACTTTCATGACCCAATTACCTCCTAAAGGCCCCACCTCCAAATACTGCCACACTGGTGATGAGGCTGCAATGCATGAATTTGGAGGGAGTACAAACATTCAATTCATAACAATTACCCATAGGGAGAATGTGTGCTTTATCATAAAGGAATCACGTTGGTACATTACCAACAATTACACACCCATGGCTGATTCCATCCACATTCCAACTTTGTTTACTTTGTAGTCACTTCATTTTGGAGTGAAGGTTTAGCATGGTATTAATATCACTTGCTATTTCTTAGGCCACATTAAAATTCCCTGGATCTATTTTTGCTTTCCTCCCATTTTAAGCCACATCTGTCAAAACTGCTGATACTAACATATATGTATTTGTGTGGTTTTGTCACACATTAAAAACAGACTTTTCTTTCAGATATCTAATTGGCTCTAGTGATTGCGAGATTTATCTGTTTGGGTCTGCTTGTTTGTTTTCAATCTATGATGACTAATTTATAGGGAACTCAGGGATCAAGATTGTCCACAATTAGAACTGCAATGACTTTGATGTCTGGTTTTATTCCTCTCCCCCCCCCACCCCCCCATTTCATTCATTGAGGGCACATTTGTTAGACAATTGCCAGGCAAGTATATAGTAAAGTTACTGTTCATAGCTCGCAAATTTTACAAACTTTATCTTGGAGAGCTAAATGCAGAAATATGTTGAGCAATTGCTCTATTAAGTTCAATATCTGTGAAAAATAATTATCGTATTTGACACTAGTGTAAAATGCCAACATTCTAAATTAGGAGAGCTGAAGGGTTACTTGATCCAAATTCCCAGAATTGCCTGAATGCTTTTAGTAATTTGGAAAACTCAGTCAACATATTGTTGAATTAAAAATAAAACTGCACTGAGCATTTCAATTAGTTGTTTTCCTGGTTACTTTTAATTAAATACTAAACGACAGAACAACTTGTAGTGGCTTTGTTATATTTTTAGACATCCCACCCCAAACTCTCTTTGGGTATGTAATAAAGTAATGAGACAATAATTTATACACTGAAATTACTGTTTTCCCCTTCAAAATAGACATCTAGTCATGTGACTCACTTACTCTTACCAGATTTATTTGCCAAAAATATTTACTTACCAAAAATATGTTGGTCTCCTCTCTGAGAGCTGTGTTCAGAGGAGACAATACAACCCCTTTAAATAAACTTTATGAAGAAAAATCTTTCTTCACGGAAAGTGAATTTGATTTTTGGAGATGGCCAAATGTCACCCAGAACCAATCTTGATGAATAAGCAGGGTGAGACCAGGGTGCATGGGTGTGCATACATATGTGCTGCATATATGAGAGAAAGTAATATATCTAATAATAATAACAGCTAATTCTTATTGATACTTTCTGTGCCTGCCACTGTTTTCAGCATTATATGTGAATTAATTCATTTACCCTTTATAAGAACTTTGGCAGGAAATAATATTATAACCCTACTTTTACAGAAGAAGAAACTGAAGCACAGAGAGGTTAACTAACTTACACAAGGTCACAGAGCTTTGAGCTGATAGTTATGAATGAGAAGTCAAAACTCTATTAAGTATCAGTAGTGCTCTCAGAGCCTTACTTTCTGCATCTGTATGATAGGAACAACATTTCAAGGTTGAGTAAAGCTTTAAAAGACATTCAAGTGCTTGCATTCTTTCTAGCCCATGATAGGAGCTGGTATTTTTGAATCACTTCATTCTTAAGTGCATGGCTATTTTGCTTAATTATATGGGAATTTAAAGTGTGGCCTGTTCATCAAGTCAGGACGCGTGGTCTACTCAACTGTGGTCACTGGTATTCACAACAACACACAATGCTCTGTAGCTACTGCTTCTACTAGGACAGAATTTTCTGATTAAAAAAATAATAACAACATGTATCTGACAAGTGCATGAGCAGGTAGAGGAACAATAGAAACTTGTGGACAATCCAAGGCATATGACCAATGAATTTAGTATTTTCAACAATGTGTTGAGTTCCTATTATACCAACATCAGGGAAATCTCAGATGAATGCAGAACAGTCCTTGAGTCTTAGCCTTTGAGAGGCACTCACAGCTCTGAAACATAATTTTCCAAAGCGTGCTCTTTACTCTTCTACCTTCTAAAGGCACTGAGAGATTTTTTTTTAAAGAAAAAGAGTGGGGCATCCTGACTTCTACAAAACCAGATTTTTTTCTTGGAGGATATGTATGATACCCAGGAAATGAAGAGTCTCCAAGAGAGTTCAGAAAACCGATTTTCCAAGTAAGTTCCAGCAGGGACTCATTTCACTCAGAGCTGCTGCTGGGATGGGGTGCAGAGAGCCATGCTGGCTGCTGCTGAGGGGCAGTATAAAGTGAGCTCTGAAATATGTACTAAAATAATTGAAAACAAGTTATAAAAAGCTCTCCTCCATGACTTGCCATCATAGTCACTTGAACTTTCTGGCCTTCAGGTGCCTACCTCCAAATGGAGATAAGAACATTTGCCTTGCCAGGTTTATAGCTTCTATGAAGACTAAGTAGAACAATAAATGCAAGTTTTCTTGTAAACTCCACCTTAAGAATGCTATTTATTTTATTCTTTGTAAAAGCAATTTAATCTATTGATGATTCCATGGCTGAGACTCAGATTCCAATGGGGTACTGGATGAGCTGAACTCAGAGAGCCCAACTCAGTTATTTATTTCCAACTCTGGCAAAGACACAATAAAGAAAGGGGTTTGAGATGGTCATTAAGTCCAGACCTTCCAATGAGGCTGAGGATCAAACTCAACGGTCCTTTCTGAAGAGGCTCGATCCTCCTGGCCTGTGCAATGGCCCATCACAGACAATGGCAGCTCTGGACAGGTTTTGGTAAAGACCTCCTGCCCCAAGCATCTCTTTTGGACCAGGCTCTGAGCTCACTACTTGCCCACACTAACTGTGATCCCTCTTGGTCTATCTAAATCAATATTCTGGGAAAAGATCTTCTGTGCCTGAAATCAGCATCAGGAATCATGAAGACGGGTGACTTATTGGAAATGTATTAAGATGCAAATGCTTTGTATTTTGGAGCCAGTGTAATTAGATATAGCATTAAATAGTGGGAGTATGAAAGATTTAAAAAAAAGAAGAAATAGAAGAAGAAGAAAAAGAAAAGAAAGTACAACTAAGTACTGGGAGGCAGAATTCCAAAATGTATTTATGTTGTAAAGCAATTTCCCATGGAGGTCTGTGGCTTACACCACTTCCCAAAAAAGAGCCTGCATTCTTGAACAAACCTTTCTGTGAATAGTCTTCCCAGTAGAAAACCTTAAATCAGTCATGCCTTTCAGATTCCTGTATTTTAGTTGCATTTCTTCTTTTAATTGGGAGAGATAAGACTTTTAAATTCAACTATTAAAAAAAGATACACCAGATTGTCTGTTTACTTGTTTGTTTTGTCTAAAGCAATATTTAAATATAATGTAGGCAGAGGCACCTCTATCATATGTGCTTCCTATGTTGGAACCCACAACAGAAATGTCTGTCAGGTCTTCATATCAAGGAAATGGAAGCATAAGTTGAGCAATGGTTTTATTCTATGGATACTATGAACCAAAGACTTTCCTCTTTGCTTTGGCTGTTAATAAGATCCCAAACTTACAGACCATCTCTGAGGTCTATACATGATAGAGAGAACGATGCCAGCATGCCCCCAATTTCATCCTAATTTCCTACTTGTACTTTTCCCTCTACTCCATTCCACTGAAATTGAGTAACCCTAATTCATTTGTGAAGCCAGGAGAAGTGTGAGTGTGAGTGTGCGTGCGTGTGCGTGTGCGTGTGCGTGTGTGTGTGTGTGTGTGTGTGTGTGTGTGTGTGGTATGGGAGAGAGAGAGAGAGAAAGAGAGAGAGAGGCATAATTTTCCTGAATCCAGAGTATTATGGTTAATTTCATGCATAAATCAATTAAATATTTTTTAGTATTGAAAATATATGGCATTTAAATATTTCAGAAGTATTTTTGAACAAAATAATTTTCTGTGAGAATTATTTTCTGTGAGTGAAAACAAGGTTAAGGAAAATAACCACCTAAACAGTGACCCTCATTCATATGAGAATGTTTCACAGAAGTAGCTTATCAAAATGGTCAGCCGCAATAATGACTACAGCCCAGGGAAGTAAAAAGGCAAACTATTAGCTCAGGAAATCTATTAAAGGCACAGGATCTTAAAACACCCCATGTGGGAGCATTTGAGACCTTGCTTCCCTTCATGTCATCAGTTTGGCTCAAATAAAGTCATAAAAATTCTCTTAAAAAACAACAACACTTCAGACAATGAAACATTAACTTGGGTGAATGGAAAGCTATCCCCCAACTCCCCAGCTTTCTTAAGACAGACATTTTATAACAGGCCACAAGACAGAAAATGGAAAACTATTGCACCCGGAAAACATAAGCAAATTGCAAAGGTTTACGGACAAACATTACATTTTAAGGGGCTAGTTGCCATTAGGGGTAACTAAATAAATGATGTTTCAGTGCTGCTGCTGCCCAAAGCAGTGGATAATCCCCATTTCAAGCACAGAACTTGCTTGAGATCCACGTGTGGTAAGGCTCACAGAACTTCAACAGCATGTGGGCCTTTGAGACTATCCCAGCCTGGGTGGGGACAGCCCGCTGGAGCAGGCCTGCACCAAAGGCATTTTCTCCAGGTAAGGAGGTAGAATGCATTGACTGAGCCCCAATGCCTGACACAGGCAATGAGGACAGAGTGAAGGGACACCTGCCACACATTTGCCATTCAGTTGCTAGTCCAATCCCCTCATTTGACAGAGGGAGGAAATGAGGCATTCAGAGAAGAAAGGACTTGATCAAAGTCACACAGGTCCCATGACCCCGGTCCTGTTTCTTGTTGATAGTCCCTGCCACAGCCAGATCAAACGTTTCTCCTTTATTCTCCTACATTGTAGAAAGCTTACTATGAAAAGGGCATCCTGTAATGAGGTGATGTGGGCTCCAATCTGACTTACCTTTCTATGACAAGGCCAAGGAGAATACCGACAGGCAGGGCCTGCCGAGCATGTAAGCCATTTTCCAAAGGTTGTTAGGTGATTTTTGGAACTTGGTCTCAAAAAAAATAGTGCCTTTGGTGGCTAATGAAAGAAAAAAAATCGAAACAAGCAAAATCCACCAAATGTAGCAAGTAAAATACCTGATGTGTAGCCCTTCTTGCTAAAATTACATGTTTTTGGAATAATACCGGAAATTGTTGAGGTTCAGACTTTAAAGCCATCCTTAACTTCAGGAGGCTGTTTATGGCTGGGTCGCTTGCTGTAGGGAGAGCTTTGGAATTCTCATCTCCCTTTCTTTTCTTCATCTACTCAGGTGTTTTCTGCTTGGAGGAAGAAAAGCCAGTTCTCCAGGGAACTCTCTATCTAATCAAGACCACAGCCATGCTATGTTGAAGGCTCTTTCCTGACAATAGCAATGAGCTAAAATGTATTCTCCTCCCACACTATTCCCTACACCACATGCTATGTTGAAGGTTCTTTCCTGACAATAGCAATGAGCTAAATGTATTTTCCTCCCACACTATTTCCTACACCACGCTTTTCTCTTACTTAGACCAGGAGTTGCCAAACTATGGCCATGGACCAAATTGGACCCCTGCTTGTTTTGTAAGTAAAATTCTACTGGACACAGTGGGCATGTTAATTAGTTATTGTCTATGGCTGCTATTGAGCTACAACGATAGAGCTCAGTAGTTGCAACACAGATCCCATGGCCTGCAAAACTGAAAATAGGTACTATCTTCCCCTTACAGAAAAGTTCGGTGACTTCTGCTAGACCATTAGTGAAGATGAATTGTTGATCACAAAATCTAAAGTGATTTCCTCCAAATAATAAAGGGGGATCTTTTGATAGCTTCTTCGCCATATTTAAAGGGAGGCATCGCCTACACAGATGCCATTGCATCCTGTCTAACAAGCACAGGTTTAAAAAGAAGTACAAAGAAAGAGTTGTGTCTCCACAACTATGTAGAGACACACAAGACATAGCAAAAGGTGTAGTAACCTACTATTGTTACCTATTACTCTTCTTCAGTGAGCGGAATAAACTTGGCATTTACTAGTAGAAGGACCATGGAAACATTATTAGTGATGAAAGGGGAGCCACTAAAATGTAGGAAGGTCAGATACTTAGGAATGTGGTCAAGTTCAATGGCACTTGCCTGAAAATGGTGTTGGCTGAAGGGATACAATAAGCTGTAGGAAGTCATAGCAAAATGGAAAGTTTCAGAACTCTGCTGATAACCCATGCCCAATTTTCACAAACTGGAAAAGAGTAATTCCAAAAGCTTCCAATTAGAAAGTCAAATTTTTAAACTCTGGCAGAATAATAAAAAAAGAGCAAACACCACAATGGAAAAATGCACAAATATTATAAGTTGACAGTTTTAAGAAACAGAAATAGACATGGTGAAAAAACATATGGCCAATGTTGCTGGTAATTAAATAAAAGCAAGTAATAAAATAGCAACGAGATGGTATATGTTGTCTACTGGAAAGGCAAATGTTTGCAGAGATAACACATGAGGCTGGAGAGAATCTGAGGCCATTATATCCCAGTGGAAATGCAAAGTGGTACAGACTTTGCTGGGCACGGTAGCAATAGTATAAGCTTAAAATTGTGTACAGTATACAACTAGCAACTCCACTTCTAGGAATTTAGTCTAAGGAAATAACTATGAATAGGGATGTTCATCATAGCATTATTAATAACAACAGAAATTTGCTATAGTCTAAATGAATAGCTATTACAGTTTGATTACAAATACTTGTACTATAGAATATCTTCAGCCATTAAAGTAGCATGTATAATGAGATTATAAAACAGATGGATATCAGTAACACAAACAAAATGTTTATGTGTGTATTTGGATATATGTAAACACATAATATATATTGTAAATATGTATATATTATTGCATTTGCAATTATAAGAGCTAGACATTGTATTAAGCATTTTTATATGTTTTCTTATCAGATCTTGGCAACTCAATAAAATAAGCAAGAGTAATGATAATGATAAGTATAACTAAAATTTATTGAGAACTTCTTTTATGCTAGGCACTTTGCCAATCATCTTATATGAATTATATAATTAAATCCTGACACAATTGTATGAGGTAGGCACTATTATTAAAGTCATTTTATAAAAATGGAAAAGAAGCCATAAAAACGTGTCTGAGGTTACATAGAAAGTACATGATATAGCCAGGATTTGAATGCACAAAGCAAGTCACTGAAGTGTCTGTACTCTTAACACTATACCATCCTCTTTGGGTACTATTATTTCTTCCTGGGATAAATGGAAGCATAAAGGAATGGATAGATGAAAAGACGAATTGATGGACAGATGGAAGGATGGATCAATAAACGGATGGACAGATGGGTAGAATGGTGAATAAATGATTGAATGGATGTATTTAAGGAGAGAAGGATAGATAAATGGATGGAAGAATGGATAGATGGAATGGTAGATGAATGAACAGACAGAAGCATGGATGGATGAATAAATGGAAAGATGAATAAATAGGAAAAAAACTAGTTATTTCTTAGTGTTTATTTTATAATTTAATTTTCTTTTTTGTATCTTTTCAGGAATAACCAAATTTTCTAAATGTATTGCTTTTGTAACCAAATTACAGACATATATTTTACATTAAAATGAATTATAATGCAAAACAAAACATAGTGCTCAAAATGTTATGGTCTTTGTAATTATGTCTTGCTGAAGGGTGACTTAGTTCGAGGTGAAAAAAAGCTGAACAATATTCCCCTTCTACTGCTATATTTAGTCCCAGAAGAAAAACTCCAACACACAGCCAAAACACAAAGCAGCCTCTGAATATCACCCAAGAATCTGTGGGTTAGTCCAGCCAACTAAAAGAAAATGTGCAAATGAGATTTTTCTCCTAAAGGGGAATGCTTTAGTCGAAAGCCATCATTGGCTAGAAAATAAGGATGTGAAGAAACACTGGGTTGTTTTCACAGCTTTGACTTTATATTGTGAGTTTATAATTGAAAGAAAAATAGTATGGCTGCTGAAGTAGTCAAAGGACTTTAATCCAAAAATTGGACAAGGCTGAAGAATCTGAGAAAATAAAATGGCTGAAGTCTTGTTGGCTGAGAAAAGCTTGGCAATGCCTTTTGGGTCTGAGCTGTTTTCAGTTCAATTGCGCAAGAGATGAATTGGGGCAATCAGAGTTTAAATTTAACCTGTTTTATTTCAGTGGTGACATATCTGAGCAAATGTTCTATTAGTGTTACCTTTAGGTGAGTCAAAGGCTATAACGAGGGACGTGAGAAATAGATTCCCCCTGACTTCTCTCACTTCCTCCTCTGTCCCTCGGCTTACCCTGGGCCACATAATGTGCCTCCAAGGACTTGAAAATTACAAGCACCAGGTTGCTGCTATTAACTACATATCTTGCTTTGTCTGCTACATCAGACAACTGAGGGAGCCTCATTTGGTTACCTGTCAGTTCTTCTAATTAGAAAAGCTGAATCCAGTTCTATCTCCTAACACCCCCACCCCAGGAGCCTCTCTTTCTCAATAGCATTCCTCTGGGGGCTGCCAAACCATCTAATCCCTGCAGATTCCCTCCCCCAGGAGCAGAGACTCGCTAAAGTGCTCTCTCCTCTGAAATTCTGGCAACTATGAGACTACATCTGCATTATGTTGGAAAGAGGGAAAGAAAAGCATGAGTGCATGCATGAGTTCAATCCACAATGTTTGCATTTATTTATTTAACACTTTGTGAGGTACTTTAGTACTGGACAGGCACTGTTTTAGACTTTTCTTTATAGTAATTTTTAATACACCCCTCCAAAAAAAACCAAAAACAAAACAAAACACAAAAAACCCATAGGTGCATATTATAATGTGTATTTTATAGATGAGGAAACTGAGGCAGCAGGAGGTTAAATAATTTGTCCAAGATCACACGGTAAATTGAAGAGTCAAGATTTTGACCCAAGCAGTTGGGTTCCAACAGTAAGCTCTTGAGCAATATGCTGTGTTCACTAAGCCCAACACCATCCCAGGCACAGAGTGAGGACTGGGGATGTAGTGATGACCAAGATGATCTGCGTGATGGACATGCCTCCCCTATGCTCTCTACTGACCACACAATGAATAGAGGCTGCACCGTCCCGGACATGCTTGCATTTAATTCTCCCAGCAGCTTTTCAGTAAAGTGTGGGTTTATAAACCCCTCATACAGATGAGGAACTAAAGTTTATACTACATGTCATGTCCAAGATGTGACAGAGAGATGCATAGTGTCTGGGCTGAGAGGTGACAAAGCATGGTCTTGGTATCAGTGTTTCTTAGTGTGGTCCTCCTACCACCTACACCAGAGTCACCTGAGATGTTCCACAAAAATACAGATTCCTGGTTCCACCCTCCCCCATCATACTCAATCTGAACTACTGGGCATAAGGCCTGGTAACCTGCATTTTTCACAAGCCTCAACCCCCCCAAGTGATTCCAATATACACTCAACTCTTAGAACTTTGCCTGCATTGGGCTGCTTGCTCTTTCCCCTGTTACTAACTACAATTGAAGTGATATGATGGTGATGATGATGATCATTAATATGAAATAACACAGAAAGGAGGTCACATACTAGTAGTTGGATCATGAGTAGTTAGTCCATGCTTTTATTTCTCATATCTGCTTAGTAGGCCATATTTTCCACAATGAGACTGGCATGCCTGTTAAGCCCTCTCATTTCTAATTCCTTCTCTTATACTTCTGGATTTAATGGCATGAAACCTCATTGTCATAGCCTCAGGTGATGGCATTCTATAAAATCCTATCTCCGACCCATAGAAGGTGATCATAAAATGCAGATAATTGAAATTAGTGAACTCTCTCCTAGAAGAGATCGCTTCAGACCTCCACATGTTAGAGTCAAAGTCTAAGATTTATTAAATAGCTGAATTAAAGGGATAGGCTTATACCTACTTTCTACAATTAAACAGTTCCATTAATAAATAAAAGTATTATTTTTATCATAATATCACAAGAAAGAGAGCAGACAATTTATATCAGAGAGAGAGTAAACAGGAAAAAAATGGCTCAGTAAAAAAATCCTACTAAGAGTATAAAATAATTTTATGGGGGTTAAAATGGGGGACATCTGTAAAAGTGACAGCAATTTAAAAAAGACCAGATTTTGTATGCCCTTTCAGTTTGTTTTTTCAAAAAGGAAGGGAGCAAAGGGGCAAGGGAGGATGCAAGTGAGGGAGGTAAAGAGGGAAAAAAGGAAGAGGGAGGGAGGCAAGGAGGAAGGAAGAAAGGGAGGGAGGGAGGG
>NW_005356042.1:9124289-9129226 GCF_000412655.1 Myotis brandtii
GGAAAGGAAGGAAAAAAAGCCAAAGGAAGTAAAGATCACCCTTAGTATCTCCACATATTTTTCCAGCATAGTCAAGAAAAGAGAACCCTTATGATCCTCCAGCCCCACCCAGCAGAGGCGACCACTTTAAAACAGCTGGCCAGGTTTGCCTCACATGCATAAGCATTGGTCAGAGACAGTAGAGGTAAAGTCTGTGCGGATGTGAATCCCAATGACCTTAGAAGTAAGTGACTCTTCATGCCTGGTCTCCACATCTGTCATGTGGAGATGATATTCATATCCACCTTCTAGGAGGCTGGGAGGATTCATGGCATGGCAGGTGAACCTTGCCTGCTTCTAATAATAAAGGTTAGTGCTTATTATGCTGTTAATATTTTTTTAACACGTGTGTTCCTTATTTCACACTATGGCAGTAACTTATGAAAGCAGAGCTTTAAACTGAATCATAATTTACATGCTCTAGAAATTTCTGCTATCAGTTTTTAAATGTTCTAATGTGAATCTTATGTAAGAAAAAAGTGTGTGTGTGTGTGTGTGTGTGTGTGTGTTCAGGCTTTTCTAAATCAAGTTTGCTGAACTTAAGGCATTTCCCTATGGCTTATTGTTAAACAGAAAAACTTTAAAAATTAACATCATTTTTGTAAAATAAAAATACAGCCATACTATAAAAAAATAAAGAAAAGTCAAATAAGATTGCAGATATTGCCTGTAATCCAACCACCCAGAAATAACCTCTGCTAATATTTTGACATGCTGTTTTCCAGCCTCCCATATAATTCTAATGTATATAATGTTATTTTTGTGAAGAAAATGCCAGAACACCAATCCAGGATGTTTATCTAGAAAATTATGTACATTGTGATGACATTCTGTAACCCAGGTTTCACAGAAGTCAGTCATCACTATGATAAAACACAAGTTACATAATAATGAAATGCAATGTTGAAACCCAAATAACAAAATGCTATTCCATTTATATTTTACTAGAGGCCCAATGCATGAAATTCGTGTATTGGTGGGGGGGGGGGGGGCCCCTCAGCTCAGCCTGCACCCTCTCCAATCTGGAATCCCTCTCACAATCCGGGACTGCTGGC
Organism: Myotis brandtii; assembly: GCF_000412655.1. Lineage (NCBI taxonomy): Eukaryota > Metazoa > Chordata > Mammalia > Chiroptera > Vespertilionidae > Myotis > Myotis brandtii. The sequence goes on from NW_005356042.1 coordinate 9,125,384, forward strand.
TCCCAACCGATTGCCTGCCTGCCAGATCACCCCCTAACCACTCCCCTGCCAGCCTCATTGATGCCTAACTGTGCCCCTGCTGGCCTGGTCATCCCTAACTGCCCTCCCCTGCAGGCCCAGTCGCCCAAAACTGCCCTCCCCTGCTGGCCTATTCACCCCCAACTGCCCTCCCCTGCTGGCCATCTTGTGACGACATGGGGGCAGCCATCTTGTGACGACATGGGCGTGGCCATCTTGTGACCACATGGGGGGCCATCTTGTGTGATGGCGTGACAGTCAATTTGCATATTGCCTCTTTATTATATAAGACTAGGGGCCCAGTGCATAAATTCATGCACCTTGAAAAGAACTGTGGGCCAAGAGGCTGTGGTAGGCACAGGGGAAGGTCTCAGCCCATCCTCCTCACCCCACCCAGTCCCTCCTGTAGTGTCCCCCCTCACCTGTCTGCCAGCAGCCCCGCTCCCACCGCCGCTCCCACATGTTGACAGCACTGACCCCACTCACACCCACTGAAGGCACGAAGCGATTGGGGCCGGCACCAGCAGCAAGTGCAAGAGGTGGCTGCTGCCCCAATCACCCCTCAGTAGCAGGGGGAGGTGGAGAAACCCTGAGTTCATGCCCTCACACAAGATGGCCACCCCCATGTCATCACAGGGTGGAGAAACCCTGAGGGGAGATTGGGGCCGGCAGCCACTGCTCACACCTGCTGATGGTGCCAAGTGATCAGGGCCGGCACCGGACACTGCCTGCGGTGCAAGCGGGGCCATCATCGGCAGCAGGTGCGAGAGGCAGCTGCTGCCCCAATCACCCGTCAGGAGCAGGGGGAGGTGTAGAAACCCTGAGGGGTGACTGGAGCCGGCAGCCGCTGCTTGCACCCACTGGTAGTGCAGAGCGATCAGGGCTGGCGCCAAGCACTGGCAGTGGGTGCGAGTGGCGGCTTTGGCTCCAGCATCAGGTGCAAGTGGGGTCAGCGTCAGCAGCAAGTGCAAGCGCCAGGTGGGACCATGGTGCATGGGAGCAAAGAATTTTCAGTAACAACCAGAGGCTCTCCCCAATGACAGCATTTGACATTTTTCCTGCCTAGGTCTGGTGCCCTCACTCACTTGCTCCACCATCCTGCTGCAGACAATGTCTGCCATGTTCCACACACACCCCCTGGTGGTCAGCGCACATCATAGTGACCGGTTGTTCGGTTGTTTCATTTGTTCCCCCGTTCGGTCCATTTGCATATTAGCATTTTATTATATAGGATAGCTATTTACTTAAAATGGAGCACAGCTACCTCACATTTTTCTCCAGTCTGCTGTGAGGAGAGCACATCTTAGAATCAACAGATTCGTGCACTGGGGGTGGGTCCCCCAGCCCGACCTGCACCCTCTCTCCAATCTGGGAGCCCTAAGGGGAGCCCTCTCCAATTTGGGAGTTTCTATCTGTCTTTGCAATCATATGAGCAAATTGTCTGAGACCCCCAACCCAGTTTGGTTTGTTGCTCACAGAATAACAGAGGCTCTTTTTTATCTTTGCTTCATTGGTGGAGATTTCCTGGAAGTTTTCGGATATCTTCCCTTTAATTTTTCCTAGACACTCTGATGTTACTTATGTCTCTCACCTTTGCTTTCCCTCCATCCCCCACCGCAACAGTAACTTGCTCCAGGCTCACTTTCCTCTAGTGTCTAGGAGATCCGTATGCCACCAGAACTACAATTCCCAGCATTCCTGCTGCTCCCCATGCTCTGGGCTTCTGCTTCAGGTCCTGGGGCTGCCACCAGAACTACTATTTCCAGAATTCCTGGTGCTCCCTGTGCTCTTCGTTTTCCCTTCCTGCTCTGTCTCCAACCCATAGCCTCCCACTCTGCCAAGTCCTCCAAGCCGCCAGCTCTCCCAATCTGCTCTCCATCTGGAGGCTTGGGGAGCCAAGTTCCCCAAGTTGCTCCACTCTCTGTCGGCTCTCCCGCTCTGCATGCAAATTAACCACCATCTTTGTTAGGTTAATTTGCATGCTCACTCCTGATTGGCTGTTGAGCATAGCGGAGGGATGGTCAATTTACATGTTTCTCTTTTATTATATAGGATAGCTATTTACTTGAAATGGAGCACAGCTACTTCCCATTTCTTTCCAGTCTGCTATGAGGAGAGCACATCTGAGAATCAACACCCTTGCAGAAATACAACAGGGGAAAGAGGAAAGTGGTCTACAGATGTGTACTTTTTCTTTGCAGCTAACTGATACACTTGTGCTCCCATGTGCCTCAGCTACTCCTAGGTCTGATGTAGGGATGGGGTGGTGAAGAGGCTAAAATGCTTTCTGGTAATTTTTTTTTTCCTTGCCTATGGTTAATTACTTCTTAGCTTTGAAACGTATCAACTGATGGCTAATAATGACAGTAATAACACTATTTATACTGATACTAGCAAACATTTACTGAGCACTTTCGTGTGCTCTGCACTTCAATGCATTATTGCCTTTCATCTTCACAAGCAGAAAACAGGTACAATTAGCAGGTGCATCTTACAGATTGGAAAAATGAGATTCACAGAAGTCAAGTAACTTGTCTGTGGCCACACCCTTAGTAAATGGAAGAGCCTGGATGGACCCAGCACTGTCAGACTGGCTATGCTGCCTCCCCAGGAGGGCTCCAGCCAACAGGTGACACCAACGGGAAAGAGACACTCTGGTGACGCAGAGAACAATGAACAAACCTCCAAGGCATGGAGTTTTGTATAGAAAATGCATATTGTCCTCTTTTACTTAAAAAACAAACACCACCTTTGGTAGGAAAATAGTTCTGTGCTGACTCTTTAGTGTTCCTTTAGGCTACAAAAATCTATACAAATAAAAGGGTAATATGCTAATTAGACTGGACATCTTCCGGACATCCTTCCTGGACAAAGCCATGGTGGTGGGGGCCAAGTCAGAGGCGGTTAGGGGCAATCAGGCTGGCAGGGGAGAGCAGTTAGGGGGACCAGGCCAGCAGGGGAGGGCAATTAGGGGCGATCAGGCTAGCAGGGGAGAGAAGTTAGGAGTGACCAGGCCGGCAGGGGGTCGATCAGGCAGGCTGGCAGAGTGGCTAGGGGCAATCAGGCAGGTGGGTAGATGAGTGGTTAGGATCCAGCGGTCTTGGATTTCGAGTGGGATGTCCGACTGCTGCAGGAATCGGGCCTACACCGGCAATCAGACATCCCCCGAGGGGTCCTGAATTGGAGAGGGTGCAGGCTGGGCTGAGGAACCCTCCCTCCTGTGCACGAATTTCATGCACCGGGCCTCTAGTATGAATTATTTAACTAGATAATATCTCATAAATAAGCCTGTTAAAGAATTGCCAGGGGACATGTATCCTGGTAGGCTTTTAAAAACAATATTGTATTTAACATCTAGTTGCATTTACAAATGTATTGTGTTGAATTCTGCTTTTTTTTACTTAACATTCGATCATGACATTTTCTCATGTCTTTAAATATATCTTAAAGAAAATAACCATTACTTTTCTTAATTTTTAAAAAATATGTTTTTATTGATTTCAGAGAGAGGAAGGGAGAGACAGAAACATCAATGATGAAAGAGAATCATCCATTGGCTCCCTTCTGAATGCTCCCTACTGTGGATTGAACCTGCAATCTGGGTATGTGCCCTGACCTGGAATTGAACTTTGACCTCCTGGTTGACAGGCCAATGCTCAGCAACTGAGCCATACCAGCTGGGCTCCTTAAATATTTTTCATGACTACATAACACTCAGTCATATGGATACACCAGAATTTATATAACTTTTCCATGCATTGTTTATCAATTTTTCCTATTATAAATTGTGCTCCAAGCAAACATACTCATATGTAAAAACATTAT
>NW_005356042.1:9129294-9156675 GCF_000412655.1 Myotis brandtii
ATATTAAATCTTTTTTAATTTTCTGAAAGTTTTAAATATAGACTGGGTCTGTAGAATACACTATCAAATGCAGTTGAATGAAAAAAATGTAAACCTATAAAAAAGAATGAATTGTCCTTAGGTGACTATGACTCAATCATAATTAGGCATAAACTAAATGAGATTTCTTTTCTCTTTTGAGAACTGTTTTTTTCAACTTCAGCATTTGATATCATGGAAATTTAGGTTGCATTTGTTATACAAGGAGCAAGAGAAAGAGTGTGTTGGCACAGGAATATTTTGTAAACACTTCCCAAAGCATCCAGCCCCTCCTTTTCCTAGTGCAAGGGTCAGCTGAAACAGCTTAACACACCTAAAATGTAACATGCTCCATCAGAGCAATAATTCATTCCCATGTTCAAGTCCCTGAGATGGATTTTGTCTTCACTCTCTAGAGTTAAAATGGATGAGTCAGGAAATTATTTATATGACTCAGCATTCTATTTATTATATTCCTTCAGAAATTGCTAGTCTATATTTTTATTTCATTAAAAAATTAAAATTATGTTTCTTTTCTGATCAGAAAAATATTTCTATTTTTACACAGTAAACTGCATCTACTTCATAATACTTTGAAGACTTTTATTCAAAACTAGAAGCCCGGTGCACAAAATTCGTGCATGGGAGGGGGGTGTGTCCCTCAGCCCAGCCTGCACCCTCTCCAATCTGGGACCCCTCAAGGGATGTCCTACTCCCCATTTAGGACCAATCTCACAATCCAGGACTCCTGGCACCCAACCACTCGCCTGCCTGCCTGCCTGCCTGCCTGCCTGCCTGATTGCCCCTAACCGCTTCAGCCTGCCAGCCTGATCACCGCCTAACCACTCGCCTGCCAGCCAGATTGATGCCTAACTGCTCCCCTGCTGGCCCGATTGCCTCTAACTGCCCTCCCTGCTGGCCTGGTCACCCCTAACTGCTCTTCCCTGTAGGCCTGGTTCCCCCCAACTGTCCTCCCATGCAGGCCTGATCACCCCCAACTGTCCTCCCTTTCAGGCCTGGTTTCTCGCAACTGCCCTCCCCTGCTGGCCTGGTCAACCCCAACTGCCCTGCCCTGCTGGCCTGGTTGCCCCTAACTGCCCTCCCCTGTAAGCCATCTTGTGGTGGCCATCTTGTGGCCACATGGGGGCAGCCAACTTGTGTGTTGGAGTGATGGTCAATTTGCATATTAGCTCTTTATTAGATTGGTGGGTAGACTGAGCTGAAAACTCACTTATACCTAAATTCATACAAAATAGATGCCTAAGAACACACATACCACACATAAGTAATCACATCTGAAAGTTAATAACAGGATAACTGGAAGATAAAAATTGGGTGGGTTACAGATTTTTAAACAATTTAAATTAGGGTAGCGCCATGCTCAGAAGGGGTGGGAGCTGGAAGAGAAGGGGGTGTATGGGCCACAAACCAGGTATTAGCTATAGTACCACAGGGGAGAAGTCAGACAGTGGCCTCCCTCTTTCTCACATTGTATCAGGTAACAACATTAGGAAGTGGGTGTCTGTCTCTAAGGGTAGCAGTGACTAATGGAAGCTATCTCGGGGCATACCAGATGGTTTTGTTTTCATAAGAGCAATGAACGACTTAATGCACATGTCAGTTTTCTCTTCAGGGTGAAGGATTTATTTCCCCAGTCTTAGGGGACAGCCTTAAGTTGTCAGCCCTCTAAGGAATTACTTTGGCTAAAGACCAACTTCTCCCTATGGTCATGTTCCCTTCCCACTACCCTCATCTAATGAGAGATCACCATTGAGCTATAAAGGCCTGGCTCCCTCGCCCAACTCAGGACCACTGTGAGGGCCACCCTGGTTTCAGAGTTCCCAGGGGAATTGGCCAAGCTTTTGGTGAGACTGCATCAGAGCCTAGCTTCATCTCTAGCCAAAGCTGCTTCCTTTCCCTCCCTTCCACAGGTAATGACTCCCAAAGCACTCCCTAAATAGCTTCCTGCACACCAATCTCCATCTCAGAGTCAGCTTTCTGGAGGCTTAAACCAATGACATAACCTAAAATGTAGGCCTGGGCCTGTAGTCCCAAACCCTTTCTTTTTTAAAAAAATATATTTTATTGATTTTTTACAGAGAGGAAGGGAGAGGGATAAAGAATCAGAAACATCGATGAGAAAGAAACATCGATCAGCTGCCTCCTGCACACCCCCAACTGGGAATGTGCCCGCAACCAAGGTACATGCCCTTGACAGGAATCGGACCTGGGACCTTTAAGTCCACAGGCCAATGCTCTATCCACTGAGCCAAACCGGTTAGGGCCAGACCCAAACCCTTTCACATAAGTCTTGGGTAAGCCCAGGCACTGAGTCACCCTTGAATATGTGACTTTTACAACCATATTAAACAAGAATAAAGAAAAACAATAGCAACAACAAAACACTGAGGTTGGAAATAATAAGGGCAAACTACATGTTCCATTGGAAAGAACTGACATTAACACGGGGAAATCTTTCCTAAAGAGGCACTGGGCAACATAGAGTAATGCATAAAGGCTTTAAAAATGTTCTCAGAGATTCTATCTCATTGGATTTTCATAGCTCCAGGAGCTGGGCATTATTCAACCGGTTCTACAGATGTAGAAACCGAGGTTCAGAGTGTGAACTCCCCCACTCCAGGCCAGGAATTGTATCTAAATCTTCTGAAGAATATCATCACAAAAGTAGAGTTGACCTTACTATCAATATTACTTTGAAGGGCTGATCAACTTGTAAAAATAACATCATATTGATACATAATAGAAAAATTGTTAATTCATAATTACAAGATGCTTTTCACCACTGTGAGCATGACAAGTTTGCTAATAGGCAGCACTGGCCATTGATTTGGGCTATTCGAATAGCAGCTGGCCTCCTTCAATCAACCAAGCAAGTGTTACCCATAACTAGGATGGACCTGGAAAATGTCCAAAAACAAAGCAATTTTCTACTTTCCATTTCTCTAAATCCATCACCAAAATAACAGAGCAAATGCTCCCATTCAAATCACTGTTCTATATGCTCAGGCTGAGCTAGCTGAAGGCCCCTGGCAGGCAAAACATTCAGTATCCACTTTAGTACCATCAATACATGAAGCAATCAACCCAGCCCAGTACTATGTAAATGTAACAGCAAACATTTTAATAATAAACTAAAGACATTCAGACCACTCAGCCAGGTCCTTGTGCAGAGAGCCAGTTTACTGGGGAATTGCGTGGGTAGCAGAGAAAGAGGGTGCCGCACTCAAGAGGCGAGTGACTCCCATTGCAAAGTGGAAAATATGTGGAGTGGCAGGGAGAGGCTGAACAAAATCTATCAGCATAGACCATTTACTCACAGAGCTCGCAGTGAGGTTTGGGAACCCATCATCAAATTATGTTAATTGATCTGAGTAGCTGCCATTTTCAGAGCAGTGGCTGTTTGTCAGCCTCAGATTTACCTTCAGCATCTCACTGAATGCTCGTCTCTTAGCAGAAATGGAAACTCAGAGGAGTTAAGTAATTTCCCCCAGGTCACAGAGATATGAAGGGTTAGAGCTGGCATTCAAATCTAGGTGTTTGTCTGCCAGAGATACTGTGAAATCCAGAGCTGGGGTGGTAATAAGATGTTCCAGACCGCTATACTTCAGGCAACACGGGCTCCTCTCTCTGGAACAGTGTGGAGCTGGTGTAGGCTGAATAAGAATAGGAGGAACACACCGGAAGTATCCATCATGGATGTAGCTGGTGTCATGATTATGGGGTGGGAGAAAACTATGTCAGCAAGTGAGAAAATAGAAAGCCCATTGTGGCCTCCAAGAAGTTAGGCATCTCATATAACACTGCAAAGTCTGTTGGCTGCCTCTTTTACAATGCTCAGAAAAGTCACATCTGACCTACTTTTCAATGTCTCAATCTTAGATACTCAGATGACACCTCTAAGAACATAAATATTGAAGATGAACTTTTGGTACTTTGCAGTGGGTAAAGATAAAAATACCAGATTTTAGTGCTCAATTCATCAATAACTTCCTAGAGGTTTGTAAATTCCCCAAAAGGCTGCCCCTTGCTCCCTGACTCCCTGCCAGTAGCCAGCATTAATGCCTCTCCCTCCACTCAAATTGATCTAGTCCCTGAGAACATTCTAAGGCAGGCAAGTGGTCAGAAGCCCCAACCCACAGGAGGGTTCAGGAATCATCTCTGCCCTCAACTCCTGGGTGGTTATAGAGTGGCTTCCAACCTTCTGTAAGCCTGGGTTTGTGCCTCAAGTAACAGGAACCATCCACTGGAATTTACTGTGTGCTTTTTTCAAATTTTCTTAGTTTTCCTCTCCCATCTTTGCCAGAGGCATCTGTTGCCTTAGGGAGGATTAGGATGTTGAATCAGGAATGCAAAGTGAAAGATTCAATATTCAGCCTAAAGACTTTAGCGAAACAAGTCTTGAAATCCAGGCTTTACCAAGAGAGAAAAGGGCTTTCTAATTTGCAAGCATTTAACCCTAAGCTTAGGTAGAGCTAATGTAGGATTTCATTGAGGAGAGGTTCCCACCCTCTCAGAGACCTTTTCAACTGGGTGAAGACAGAGATGCTGCTGGACAGTGAGACAAGATGGGAAGGGTCTCTGGATCCCAGAAGGTCTGGCTTTACTCAGAAAAGCCCATAACCATTAGGCTATGGAGCTTTATATTGTAAAGATGCACATTTTCCCAAGCATTTTACTCTCTTATTTCCCATGAGCTCAGCAGAATGAGAAAGAATTGTATATATTTCCACCTTCCCCTCTCCTCAACAAGAAAGGCAAGATTTGAGTCTTAGAGGCTCAGATCTTCCCTGGTCCCAGGTGAGAGTGAAAAGCATTTTGCATTCTGACAGTTCAAGAAGTTTCTTGGATGGATGGGGCAGAGGTGAGTGAAGCTCTGAAGCTTAGGGAGGACTGAATGAGTGCTTTCTTAGACTGGGAATAAGTTAGGCCCTGAGGTGTGTCTGCAGAACATTCACTGTGCATTTTCACATTTTAAAGGTCTGAGCAGTCCTCAGTTAGAAAACCAAATAAACAAAAAAATAGCATTCCCCAACCTTATTTAATTTTAAAACACTTTCCCACAGTTTTCCATCGACAGAGTTTTGGGAAGTTCTGACTTAGAACAAATACAAACTATTATGTACCCAGAACTGAGACCACTCCCATCAATATAGAATTGCTATTAAGATCAAGAACTGAGACCACCTCTGTCAACCTGTCTTGTTTTTTGCCCAAGAAAGATAAGACTACACCAGTACAAACTTCACTGTGTGTTCAGGAAATTCATGAAGATCAGTCTACCTGAGAGAATAGTTCTACCTGGGCAAACAGCTCATTTATCAAATAAATAAACAAATACATAAATAACACAAGACTTAGCTAAAGACCTTGCTAGTATGTCATGAGCTTTACCCAATGCCAGTTTCCTACCTGAAATCACAAGAGCCTAGAGCAGCGGTTCTCAACCTGTGGGTCTCAACCCCTTTGGGGGTCAAACAACCCTTTCACAGGGGTCGCCTAAGACCATCGGAAAACACATATATAATTACATATTGTTTTTGTGATTAATCACTATGCTTTAATTATGTTCAATTTGTAACAATGAAAATACATCCTGTATATCAGATATTTACATTACGATTCATAACAGTAGCAAAATTATAGTTATGAAGTAGCAACGAAAATAATTTTATGGTTGGGGGTCACCACAACATGAGGAACTGTATCAAAGGGTTGCAGCATTAGGAAGGTTGAGAACCACTGGCCTATAGCCTCCCCCGAACCCCATCAACATCCCCTCTGACTTCCACCTTCTGAATCATTGCTAAGATTCGGTCACGGTGGTGCTCTTCATGGAAGTGAGATTTAGTGAATGTACCTTTGCTCTATTCCCACAACTTGTCTGGTGATTTTTGAGGAATGTGTACCCTGAGCAGTTTGGCCAAATGACTAAAACCCGCGTCTTCAAGGAATTGGCTTCCAGTTGCTGGGCCTGTCTCCCAGATCACAGAGGGGGATTTTGACACCATTCCAAGTCAACGAGCTTTTCTTCCAAAACTGGAAGTTATGTGAAGCTCAGTTCCCATAAAGGTACCCAAGCATACAAGTGTGGCCCTCAGAACAGTGTCCAAACTCTTGTAAAGGGCCTATGACCAGATGAGCACAATGACTGAAAGCACTTTAATAGAGTAGTAGTATGCCTATTGAATCTAATTTCCTGAATGCTTATATTTGTATGTGTTGGTTTTTTATTTTCATTTTTATAGTAATAGTTTTTATTATATTGTTAAGAAAAAGTATTTAAAACTTCAAATTAAGGCAAAACTGTGCTTGGAAGTGAAGTTCTTTCAAAGTCAAATACAGGCATTACCTAACAGGTACAGTCAGGAATTATTTAATTCTCCAGGAAAATAGAATTTGTTCATCTCATTGAAAGTTGCATATTTAGTAAAATTATATGTTAATTTGTATATTTCTGCATATTAGAGATGCAAATAATATTCAGTAGAAAAAATAACTCCAATAGTTAGTTACTTGCCCTGTAGGACTTTATATGTTGCCCAATAAAATTATTCTAGTATTCCTTTATTATCAAATTGCCTATAAATACCTAGATCTTCAAATGTTCCTTGAGTCAAAATTATCATCTTATTGGCCTGTTTTTCACTGATGGATTTGGACTTGTGTTCACTTTAAATTTTTTAAATTTTTTATTGATTGATTGATTGATTGGAGAGAGAGAGAGAGAGAGAGAGAGAGAGATTTGTTGTTCCACTTATTTATGCATTCATTGGTTGATTCTTGAATGTGCCCTGACTGGGGATCGAACACCCCAACTGAGCTACCGGCCATGGCTTGGGCCTATGTTCACTTTATATTTCTATGATTAATGTTTCTAACTTATCAAAATTATAGGCTGACTTTTTTTTTTTTTAAGTGAAGTGCCAGTTTGAAATTCATGGAAACAAAACAAAAATAAAACAAAAGCTGGTCTTCTGCTCCAGAATGCTTGAAAACACTGTTCTAACTCTCTCTGGGTTTTCTTCCGCTGCTGAAATTCTTGGAACTTCCTTACTTGCTGATCTTTGTGAGGTCTTGTGATTCACGTCTTTGAATGAACCTGTGAGCTACACTATTTCCTTTCATTAAATCCCTGTGTTGAAAGTCTTGAGTTGGTGAGGGTTTATCAGAACTGATAAAGTCACGAAATTGTAATTGTAGCTGACACAGTACTTTCAAACAGAGAACACGCAACCTCTCCTTGGGCTATGCCCATCGCAAAAATGTGCCTGATCAGAAATGTACATGATGAGAGCAAAAAATTGAATTAGGCTATTCCCAAAGCAAAACAGGCAACTTTGGACATAAAACAATTTTTATACACATCTTCATCTTAGGCCTCACTCACCCTAGAAACTGCCTTGACCTTGATCCAAAATAAAAGAAACACCTAGAAGCTTAATCAGGGCTGCCATGCTCCTCCACCATTCTCCAATATGGACAAAGGCCTGGGTCTAGCCAGACCCTCCATGCCCCTGTGGACATTGGGAATGACCACTGGACCACATCCCCATGGGCATCCACCTGACACTTTCAGTTTCCCCTAATCTCAGTCCTCCCTGTTGTTAGTCTGTTTGCTTCTTTGGTGCCTGGAATTTAATGCTGAATCCCTTTTTTAGCCTGATTTATCCCCACTCACCCTCACTCTTCGTTTTTAATTCCACAAACTTCCTTCCACTGAAAAATGCAGTGCTAACCATATTCCTTGGAGGTTTAGACTCATAGTTTGAAGTGTTTTCAAGCACTAATTATTTCTTTCATGTTATTCAAAATCAATGTTTCCTCATTTGGAATTCCCTCTGCCCCCATGGAATTTAATGTATACATATGAAAATGAAAACCAATTTTAGCTAAAAATAGATCTTCTGGGCGGTCTCTGGAATCAGCTGACATACACAGTTAAGAGGGACCTGGATCGCTGACAACTGCTTGGGCTTCAATTGGGGATAAAACAGGCTGGTGCAGCAGTTGGCCACTTTTCAGGGTGGCCTGCCAACACATCATTTATCAAGTTGCTCACAAGTAGAAGCAGGGTCGGGGGGTGGTGTGAGGGGGGTGGCTGGGAACTGGAGGCTGGGCCACCACCACACCCAGCTGCCCCCAGAAGCAGCTGGGCCCTTAACAGGCCAACTAAGTGCCGAAGCTGGATTGAGGACTGACTTTTCAGGGGAATGCTCTCCTATGGAGTGCAGTCTCCAATTCTGAAATCCAAGAGGATCAGCACACGCTAACTGTTTTCATAACTCATCTGGCAGCAAAACCCAACCTGAACTAATATGATGGTATTTGTGGTCTTATTTATCCTACTTAGAGTGAATTTTCATGATTCACTGTAGAAATATCTGTTTTATTACAGGATGCTGCCCCAGAACCCTGGTGGAGTTGTACAATATACAGCATATGCACTTGATTAGTTTCCTAAATGCTGAAACACATAAACACATCTGGATCTAAGGTTGAAAAGAATCACTTCTCAAATGGTTTTCAGGAAGCATCCTTTTAACATTTAGCCCAAAGAGACCAAACATGAGGGAACAGTATGTGTGTATTGGAGAAGGGGGCTGGAGGGATGGAGGCACGTGTCCCTAAAGCATGAACATGCCTGAAAGGGAGACTTGGAGGGAATAGGAAGAACATGTGTTCCAGTTGAGAGGAGCCACATTTCATTGAAAATTCTCTGTGCCACCTTCAGTAAACAACAACAGTGCCCATTCCAAGAGCATCACTGTGCCCAATCCCCTCCCTGGCCTTATTCAGTCAAATGATAAAGACAACAACCTTTATACGTACACAGCCTGCATGTGGCAGGCACTGCCCTAACACTTCTGCATGTGTTTTCTTCATCAATCCTCCAAACATTACCTCCATTTTACAGATGAGAAAACTGAGGAGCTGAGAGGTTGAGTGACTGGAAATACTACCCATTGTAAGTGATGGAGGCAAGGAGTCCACACCGAGCGCCCTGTGAGGCTCTCGGGGACACCCCAGTCTGTTCTCAAAGGAAAGGACAGGAGCACTGGTGTGGGAGGAAACTGGATATAGCATTTCCTGTGGGGAGAGCATGCAGAGCCAGGGGATCAGAGCGTGTTTGCACCATCGGCACCTCCTTTGAGACACCGGATCCTTAAAGGAACCTTTATGCCCTAGTGGGATTATAAATCAGTTGATTAGAAGGGTAAAATGGTATCCCCTTTCCTGGATCACAGTAACTCAAAGTGAAAAACTATTCTCATCTTAGCGCTTTTACATTACTATCTGGTCCCTCTGCCTAAATGTTTACCAACCCAATCTCCCCCTGGCTGATTCCTTCCAGTAATTCAGGTCTCACTTCTCAGGGAAAACTTCTTTGGCACCCATTCATGTAGCAGCCCTCCAGAAACCTCTATTATAGGACTGACCTTGTCTTATTTCTTTCATAGCACTTACCTTCAGCTTTCACATATCATTTTCCTATTTCCTTAAGTGTTTATTTCTATCGTGCCTATCTCTTTCCCTCCACAAGAATAAAAGCTTCACCATAGAAGGCATCGTTTTTTTCTGATTCAAAGTTTTATCCTTTGTAGCTAGTACAGTGCCTGGGATAAAGTAAGTAACTATTCTGATTCACGTCCGTGGCTGGATGGAGTAGGACAGCATGAGATTTTATCACATGACTCAGAATGGCACACAATTTAAAACTTGTAAGTTGTTTATTTCTAGAATTTTACACTTAATGTTTTTAGACTGCGGTTGACTGTGGGTGACAGAAACTGAAGATAGCAGAACAGCAGATAAGAAGCGGACCATTGTATTCTTAATTCCTTGAAGAAAAATAGAGATACAGATATTTAGTCCAGCTCCGGAATCATGTGAGTACAGACACTCAACAAGTCAAAGAGTAAGGCCATATGGCAGCACTTAGAATGTGACAGCCTTAATGAGGCAGTCTGTTCACCAGCATCACCAGTGAGCAACCTGGCGTGATGGCTGTCCTCATTCCCTGCCACCTAAGAGACATGTCCATTTGCCTGTGTGCAGCAATCCAAAAATTCTCATGCACAGAGCACAGCCTGCAGTCATAAACTGTTAGTACTGGAAGGGGCCTGAGCGATAGAGGACAACACCCTCAGGTGGACTCGCTTGCTTTTGAAGGAAAGCCCAGCAACACTCCTTTCCTTCAAAGGACAGCCCTCTATTTCCCAGGTCTGGCCAATAGGGAAGCTAAATCTTCTGAGATATTGTGGTTGGTTCATGGATAGGCACTTGACCCAAGCTGGACCAAGAGAGTAAACCATGAGATGTTTGCCAGATACTTGGAAAAGAGATGCTCTGGGTTGTTAAGCAGGAGGAATAAAAGGCGGAGCTTCTGGTGGCCATCCTGGTGGGAATCCTCTGAGAGCGAAGGGTACCAATGCTACAGAAAGCAGAGCTGAGGAATGAAGGGCATGTGATAACACCTAGATGAGCATCTCCAGCCGTGGGCAAACTACGGCCCGCAGGCCGAATCCGGCCCGTTTGAAATGAATAAAACTAAAAAAAAAAAAGACCATACCCTTTTATGTAATGATGTTTACTTTGAATTTATATTAGTTCACACAAACACTCCATCCATGCTTTTGTTCCAGCCCTCCGGTCCAGTTTAAGAACCCATTGTGGCCCTCGAGTCAAAAAGTTTGCCCACCCCTGAGACACAGGTGTTCCTGAAGTCAGCTCAGACCCTATCTATATATAGATTAACATTTAATTCTCAGAATAAGTTATTGAGATTGCTATCATTATAACATTTATTTTCCAAATTAGAAAACTGAGGCACAGTGAGCTCCCCCCACCCCATAACTTACCCAAGATACTTAGTTGGTAATGGTCTGACCTTATATCGATTTGGATCCAGGCAGCCTGCCTCTGGGGTCTATGTTCTGGAGGCCAATATCCCAGAAGTTATGAATTTTTTTAAAGTTAAATTCTCAATGTTGACATGAGACGAAGTAACATACGCATAATAGGGCTGCAAGAGGGACAAGAAGAGCAGCAAGGATTAGAAAATCTATTTGAAGAAATAATGACAGAAAACTTCCCAGATATGGGGAAGAAAAAAGTTACACAAGTACAGAGAGTCCCAGGCACAAATTCCTTTCATGAAACACTCTAGACTCCCACAAGGAGAGCCAAACAGGACATATCTGTGGAGCAAATTTAGCCCAAGGGCCGACTGTGTGATTCCTCTGTCTATTTATTTCTCCCGTTCTCCTGATAAGAAAACTGATGCCAAGAGAGCTCCCCCTGCATCTGCATTCCTCACCTCCTCAGCCTTCTCACTCTGTCATTTCATGTTTCCCAAGCTTCAAAGTATAATTTAGGACCCAAGTCGAATGAGAGGATCGCTAGCATTTTATTATTACCCCCACTAACTTGTACATGTGTTCTTTTTATTTTGCAGTTACTTTATTATATCACTTTACATTTATGAAATGAGGTAGTTAGTATAATTCATTTATGGGAATCCTAATAAATATTAATTGACTGATTACTAGGTTGTTACAAACAGTTGGTGGGAGGAAAGGGCAAACATGTACACATATTACATTTCTATAGGACTCTGTTTAAATATAGGACAAATTCTCACTAATGCAAATAGGAGTCCCCATTCTGACCCAAAGTATAATCACCTTCATAATGATGGAGTGAATTAAGTGACATCAGAGTAATTTTTCTTGGCATATCACAACAGCTTAAAACAAATATACCACTTGACACTTCAACCTTAATCAGACCTTTCCGGACTGTAGTACTGGTAATGTTAAATAATTTCACTAATCAGTTCATCAGTCTCCCCACCTGAGAGCAAATACAAGTTAGTCGTGTGATGCACAACCAGAAAATGCAAATAACATTATCACTTTTTTAAAATCACTAAAACAAAAAAGGAAAACAAAATTTCTAAAGGTAAACAATATAGACAGACAAAAGCCCAAGTCAACCTGAACGCAGGAAACAGGCATTTGCCCACCTGCCAGGCAGGAAAGTTCACTCATTTATTACCAACCAAATGAAATCTTTCCAGTAGGGTCAAAAGGGCCTTTGTTTTGACATTTAATTCACTGGCGATGTATTTCTTCAGTTAGGATGCAAAACACCTCTCACGTTGCTTTTTCATTAATTGCCTTCATTTTTCAAGTTCCCTGTTTGATTTATAGTCAATTAAAAACACCCTCCAAAGCCCTGACTCATGTATGTTAAGTACAAATATGATTAATGCAATAGGATGCACTCTATGGATGACCTGCCACTAACCAAGGTCAGTGTCTATGTGGGATGACCAAGCAGTGCCTTGATTAAAGGAACTCATTGGGAAGGTGGAAAGCCAGGAATGCAGGGTCATGAATAATCTGGCACTGGATTCACCCAAAACAAGGGGAAAAAAGGCACTCTTTCTATATTTTTCTATATTACAGAGGAAGAATGAACTTAGCTATGGACAGAAAAAAATAAAATGAAATTCTCTCTTTATCTCATCCAGGTTGATAAATGTGGATGGGAAAATTAAGTGACAAATTTCCTTAACATGTTACCACCAACATAAACAAAAATTCCAAGACACTAGACTGGAACTCTGGATAAAAGCCAAGGCACTGAAAACCTGGGTTCCAATCTCGACATCACCAATTGTAAGCGGAACGAGCTTGGGTAGCCCAGCCTTAGTATCCTTACGTATGAAATGGGCACATAATGATTGTTATGAGGTTCCAGGGGCCCTCCACAGTTAGAGAATGCATAGTAAAGTCAGCTGTGAGGGCCACTGAGGCCGCCATAGTTAGCTCTGAGAGTGCCTTTTAAAAGTCCCAATATTTGTGCCCGGCCGGCTTGGCTCAGTGGTTGAGCATCCACCTATAAACCAGGAAGTCATGGTTTGATTCCCAGTCAGGGCATATGCCCAGGTTGCAGGCTCGATCCCCAATGTGGGGTGTGCAGGAGGCAGCTGATCAGTGATTCTCTCATCATTGATGTTTCCATCTTTCCCTTCCTCTCCCTTTCTCTCTGAAATTAATAAAAATATTTTTTAAAGTCCCAATATTTGTTCCTACTATACATACATATAGTATAATATATGCTATATTTTCTAAAATATATGCTCTCTTTTCTATCAGCATAGGCATGTAACCCTTCATGAAGAAATCTGTTGAGAGTTATTCCTGCCTTTCCAGAAAAAAACAAACATATTGAAACCTCAGAAGAATTACCAGAAAAGTCATGAGCAAAAAATATAATAGTAACCTAATGCATTAGATCAGTGATTTTCCACCAAAATGAGGTAAATAAGGACATCTTTGTACATTGTTTACAAAGAAAAGTTTACTCAAATTAAAGGACTCCCTTCTTTTCTGTAATTAGTCCTTACTCCTGTTTTGTTTTGTTTTTGGTGCCAAATGACCTATAAAAAAATTCTGGCCAAAGTAAATGGGGATATATCTTATTTATGTGCTTGTTTTTTCTTTCATATCCAGATGTAAGATAATGTTTTAAAATGCAGTCTTATCAATCCAAGATTAAAAAAAAGAAAAATCTACTGGCCCATGAAATTCAAATCCTAGAATCACTACTTTAGGTGTTTCTTTATCTCTTCAGATGTTTAATGCCCACAATTTATCTTCTAAATCACTTTGTTTAGATGGCCACTAAAAGGAAATTGAACCTATCATAACAACAAGAGCAATGATAGTAATAATAATAGCAGCTTCCATTTATTCATAGCTATGTTCTAAGCATTCTCCCATTAAGTATTGCATCAACTCTAGAAGTAAGGGCTGTCATTATCCATCTTAGAGAGATGATACAATTCAAACTCAGATGATTCAAATAAGTCACTCATGGTCACATAGTTAGCATGTGACTGTGCCATATGTTTAAACCCTAGTCAATGTGAGTTTACAACTGTGTGAGCTTAACCACAATATGATAATCATCAGGAGGATGCAATTGGAACCCATCCTTATCAGAACCATCAGAAGGTGAGGTCCCTCCCCTGTGTGTTTCCACCAGGGAGCAGGGTTAAGAAGCTGCCTGGCTCAGGGGAAGCATACCCTGATTAGAAAGGCAGCATTTAGTCACAGCTACATGACCTTGCTCACCTGCGAGACCTTTGTCCTCTCTCCCATGTAGGCCCAAGTTACTCTGAGATGGCTGCTTCCTTTGTGGTCTGTCTCTGTCTCTTCGGAAGTCTCTTTGCAACTTGGGTCACACTGCTTTTTGGGATCTGTACAGAGACTGTGAGCATGCACTAAACACGAGTGTTCTACATTTTCCAGCCTTGTTTGTAGTTAGGTTGCCTACATGACTAGGTGTGTCTAATAGCATGAAGTAGAAATGATACATGTCCCTTGTGAGCTAAGGTGGTTAAACATGTGGGGTGTCTTCCCCATACTCTTTTTTAAAAAATATTTTTTATTGATTTCAGAGAGGAAGGGAGAAGGAGAGAGATATAGAAACATCAATGATGAGAGAATCATTGATCGGCTGCCTCCTGCACACCCCACACTGGGAATGGAGCCCTCAACCTGAGCACGTACCCTGACCAGGAATTAAAATGTGATCTCCTGGATCATAGGTCAGTGCTCAAAGACTGGTTCATAGGTCGATGCTCAACCAATAAAGAGTATGGAGCCAAGCCCCCTTACTTTTCTATTGTCCCCCTGTCTTGCAGCTTGGAGGTATAAGAGTGATTGGAAGGTACAAGATGGCAGGACCAAGTTAGAAGTAGGATGGGTCCTCAAGTTCCCACTTGGAGGGCAGCCACTTGGAGGAGAACTACCCAGGAAAGCAGCCCAACCTGCATCCACATGATCTGAATGAAAAATAAATGTCTATTCTCTTAAGTCACTGGGGTTGTTTGACACCAAGCCTGTTCTGAGTAATGCAGGTCCTTTCTGAAGTGTAAATTCTTGTAAGTTTGCATTTTAGGTGAACTCAGATGTGGCTATTTCCCTCTGTGTATCCGTGTGGACCAAGAGGAGTAATCCATGAAGGATAAACAAGGTGGAAGAAAAGTGCTGACCTGAAGTGGCTGAGGGCCAATGGGTGTCCTTCGCTGGTAGTTGGAGATGTCTCCCACTAACAGAGGCTAGAGGATCATGATTTCCCTAGCAAATATGATGATCACAGGTCTGCCCCCAATGAGGGAGGTCTGTCACAGCTGACAGGACAGAGCAGAATGTGCTGTTCTGTATTCTCCATCACACCAGATAGGAGCTTATCACTTGGCCTTGTTCCATATCAGCTGGGTGGCTGGTCAGTTTTCCAGGCCAGCTATTCTTCTGGAGCCTGGGTGTCAACTAGGAGGCTAACACCAGAGTCACTACTCAAATCTCATGGTGCCAATATAGTGGGCACACCAACCAATGTTAGATAGTTCTGGGTGTCGAAGATCACGAGGGCCTCTTGCCACAAACCCATCGCAGATGCCTCCCTGAGACCGAAGACCTTGAATAAATGTCTCCTTCCTGGGTTTCTGCTTTCTTCCCCTTTCTTCTTGCCATACTCATCAAATATGGGAATAACCAAATATCTTCCCAGCTTACCTTTCAAGACTGAGATGAAGCC
Source organism: Myotis brandtii (assembly GCF_000412655.1). NCBI lineage: Eukaryota > Metazoa > Chordata > Mammalia > Chiroptera > Vespertilionidae > Myotis > Myotis brandtii. Next base: position 9,144,946 of record NW_005356042.1, read on the forward strand.
AGTAAAGTTTTGCCCAAGTTATCACGAGTTGGGGGCTTTGCTTCACACAGTGAGAGACCATGAAAGTGCTCCCCTGGTCACATTAAAGGAAACTGGGATGCCATGTTTTCATCCTAGAAGCTTGTTGAAAATGGTCTTTTAAAGACGAAAGCAAGTCTAGCTAGTGGAAAGGAGAGTAGAATAAAGAGTTATTGGGATGTGAAAAAAATAAAAGGCTTTAGAACAACTGAGAGAAAGATGTATTGAAGTGAAGAGTGAATAAAATATTAAGGAAATAAAAGGAGTGGAGGTGACCATTAGTAACAGTTAAAGTAGAAAAAGATAAGTCATTGAGAATTGAGGAGAAAGATGAAAAAAGATAAAAGGATATAGTACTGTCTGAACAAAGAGAGCAGGGAGCTGTGGACAGAATAAACATTTCCTGTAATTTGCTAAAAGCTGAACACAGAACCAGTGGAATATGAGCAGATGTATGGGGTATGAGCAGATGTACTAGGTCTGTCAGGCAAGGAGACAACACTATCAGATAACCATATAGAATAGTGAAAATTATAGACAACAATTGATTATGCTGTGTTTATACCTTCTGGAAATTCACAATGGTTGGAAATCAAAGCTCTTAAATAGGGCAAATATAAAGGAAAACTGGAAAGAGAAAATGATATAAGCCCAAGATAATGTTAGTAACCTGGTTTCTTTTAATATCTGTTATTACCTAGAATATCAGATTATATTTATATATCACTAAAATATCCAAAGCCATTTCCTGATCTCAACCTCCAATATCTAAGTATTTTAACACTTTCTGGTCTTGTTTGATCATTTTCCATTTTCATCCAGATGCTGACCTTATATCAATATAGTGTTCATGCTGACAGTACTCATCACTCAGTTTCTTAATCACATTTTTCAGAGACAGAAGGGTCTTGTGTTGAACTATGAGGAAATGCATGAAAGGACTGAGAATGAGAGAGGAAAAAGGAGCGGGGAGGCATGGAGAAGGGAGAAAGACTTAAAATGTTACTGAGTTAGGGAAAAAAGTTTACTCAGTATCTTGAGTTTGTATTCCCTCTTGGAAGTGGAATAGAGCAATTTCTTCTACTACTTCTGGAAATCCAGATTTTCCAAACACTATCCAACAGGCCATCTCCAATCTCTAAAAACTTTCTTCTTTATTCAGGCACAGTTAAACATATTCACAAGGTCTATACACATAATAACCTCTGTCCATTGCTTTGAGATGAACTCAAAAGTACCTAACTAGATCTGCTCCCTGTATTTTCAACCCTAATAATATATATGGACCTACAGTTTCACTGAGAGGGGGTTGTCAGACTTTGCTGACTATAATTCACACACAAAGTCACATATAAATATTTAAAATCCTCAATTCCCATATCACTGACTTTTCTTGAATGTGCTATCATCGATAATCAAACCAGTTCTATTTACCATTTACTAGCTTACACAGAACCAACAACCATAACCCACTTAATTACTGAGGGATTGAAAACACATACATACACACACACACACACACACACACACACACACACACTGGTGATATTGGAATGTACAGTATGGTTTAGTTTAAATTAAAAAGATCCCCCAAAGTATGATTGTTTCCAGCTTCTCAGCAGTGAATTAAAAGCTGTTTGGTGTAGTGAAGATTACAGAAGCAATCACATTTACTAGTATGAGCCTGCTTTGCATATCAACACTATTAATTTCCATACTCAGGGTGGCTTCACATTTCCACGTGTTAATATAGATACCATTTGGGATGATCACTGGAAAAAAAGAGAAGTGTTTGTGTGTGTGTGAGAGAGAGAGAGAGAGAGAGAGAGAGAGAGTGAGAGAGAAGAGCAGCTGATACAGATGAGAGGAGACCCAGAAAAATGGTTCTCATAAACCAAGTTTTGTTTGAAATATATTGATTCTGATTAATAGCAAAATCAAAAGACAAATGAGGGTTTCTGATGGCCTGACCCAGGAGTCACACTCAGGGATCAAATGAATATGAAATCGCATATTGGAATTCACTTATTGTGCCAGTCCTGCACAGTGTCATTACAGACTCTAATTATTGAAATGATTTCATTGGTGTAATTGCATCAAGATGTGCCTGGGCTTCACCTTGGATAGCTCCCTTGATGCTTGACATTGCATCTTCATTATTGTGTTCCTTTCAACTCTTAAACTGTGTTCCAGCCTCACAGAACAATCTACTCAAGCAGGCTGTCGTTGTTTTTTTAACTGTTCTTTAAAATGCCAGCCACAGCACAGGAATGAAGGAATGTGGGCCAGCCTCGAAGGCAAACCTGAGGCCAGAGGGGCAAATGTACAATTATCTTCCCTGAAGGGACCTCGGAGCATCTGACCAAATTACAACACTGTTTTCATATCCTTCATTCCAAAGTGTTAAAGAATAGTGCTCAAGAACCTACAATTAAATGGTTATTTGTCTACCATCAGTGGTAAATTCTACTCTGCTAAAGCTATTTTTGTTATGAGTTTAGCAATGTATTCCATGCTGTCATAAAGATTAAACAATATAATATCATCATTAAATAACATAAAGAGATTATAACCACAGGTCTGAGCATATTTTAAGGAAATTAAATGGAATTTGGGAAGATTTGAGTTTAATCCACAAATAGCCAGTAGAGGTTTTGACTCTTTTCTGAAAAACCATCTTATTAGCCTTAAGAAATATAGTGCCCAGTGAAATAAGCCAGTCAGAGAAAGACAAATACCATATGATCTTACTTATATGTGGAATCTAATGAACAAAATAAACTGATGAACAAGATAGAACCAGAGTCATAGATACATGGTACAGACTGACAAAAGTCAGAGGGGAGGTCCGAGGGGTGGGTGGTATAAAAAAAAAAGGTGAAGAGAATAGACAAAGAACATATATGCATAGCACATGGACACAGACAACAATGTGGTTAGGGCCAGAGGGAGGGAAGGGTGGGGTCTGGGTGGAGAGGAGCAAATGGGGGGGGGAGGAAATGAGGGACATCTGTAATAATGCCAACAATAAAAATAAACATTTTAAAATAAGGGTTTTGAGTTCCTATGCCTAAAAATTTCCAGAAGCCAACATCCTGCCCTCACCCTTATTTTGATCTAATGCTGTGAATGACATAATACAAGTAGGACAGTGGTCCACAGGAAGGCAATGGTTCTGCTTTCAGGGATCTGCCAGGCGAGATGAATTTCATTTCCTTTACACAGAATAGTACTCACATTGGAAGGTGGTGGTCCCCTTTTGTGGGAGTGGTTGGAAAATACTCACCAGTGATCAAATACTAAAAAGAGATACACATGACACTGTTCACCTCTAAGCTGGCAAGACCCTAATTCAAGACCATCCACTCTGGGTCAAGCAGAATGAGAATAATGGGCAGAAAAATGCTTAGTGTAAGGAATACCACATCCCGAGACATATTAACAGACATTGGTGAATTTAAATATGAGGATAGGCCAGAAATATCCAGTGACATTGCTTACAGTTCAGAATCGCCTGGTCCTCGATGAATTCCACTGGCTGATCGATGTGGAACAGTTTCTGCTGAAATCCAGGAGTGCAGTCCAAATCTTCTGCAGATGTTAGCAGCAGCACCTGAGAACACCAAAGCCATCAATATTTTAACATCAGCTCATGTGTTGGGCCTGCTTCCTTGTACCAAATCTGTGACTTTTAGAAATAAGCTGAGGATTTAATTTCATTTCCCAAATGAAGAGGTAAGTTGATACTTCTCCTGTGGTTGCCAACAATGTTGTTTTGGCAATGAGATTTGGAAAACGTGCAAATGGGAACAGCTGCAGCAGTTTCCATTCAGTTGCAGTTAAAGGAATAAGTTAGTCACATTTTTATACCTGCTAAGAATCTCACCACAGTTTCCATGTGTGAAATTTCATTACAAAATCTGTCAATTTTATACAATGCCCGAGTTAAAACCAACTTCGCTTTCATAGATGCGAAGGAGCATTGTCATCTGTGAGAGGAGGAAAACTAACTATTCCATTGGAAGTTACTTCTAAAAGGATTCTAGGGCCCACTAGACCTTCACAGTCCAAGATGGGGGCCATGACCACACATGGCTACAGAGCCCTTAAAATGTAGCTGGGCTGAAATTGTCAGTATAAAACACATGTTGGATTTTGAAGCCTGAATACCAAAAAGCAAAAATAAAGTAAAATACCTAATTAATCACTTTTATATGAATTACACATTGAAATTATAATGTTTTACAGATTGGACTAAATGTTATTAAGATTAATTTGACCACGTTTTTTACTTTTGTAAATTTGGCTGCTAGAACATTTAAAATTTACAATTGCTTCCAAAGCCTCAGCTTTGCCTTTGAAAGTCCTTGGGACACTTCATCCAGGGCTCAAAAACTTAGGGTATATATTTGGGAACCTAAAACGGCACACTCCTGAACAAGAGGCAATTTAGTAAGTAAGAAATAGTTGTAGGTTTAGTAGGCAAAGACTGTAAGACCTGTGAAGTTAGGGATCGCCTCTCTTCCCAAGCACCTACCACATAAGATACTCCATATACTCACATTATGACTGCTAACGTTTTCACCCCTTACTATATGTCCAGCACTGTGCTAAGTTTGCTGGATGCATTATCTCCTTTAGTCTCCACAAGCCCTGTGATGTATCTAGTGTAGGATACATTTTTACAGACAAGGAGCCTGGCATCCTCGTGCAGTTAACAATGCTTGCCCAAGGTCCTCCATTTAGGATGGCAGAGCCAGAGTTTGAATCCAGGTTTAAGGGTCCACTGTCAGAGCCCCTCTCATACCCCTCAGGCTTCCCACATGGCGTGGGACTTTGCATTATCTTCCTTGAGATATCTCTGTGACCTGTGGGAGGCTGCTTTACCTGAGCATGGTCCAGGCAGAGGGTTTTGGAAATTCATAACCTCAGGAGCAGCCTGTGACCAGAACTGATGAGAGCTGGTGCACACATACCCCGGCTCCCTGGCCCCTCAGGTGAGATAGCAGTTTCCACGTGGACTTGAGCTCCAGTTGCCCACAGTGGTATCTGACTTAATAACGCACCTTCCATTTGCTACCTTCTCTCCCTTGGCTCATTTCCTCATCCCTGTTGGTATTTTTCTGACATCACCTTCCAGATAAAACTACTTGCTCTCAAATCCTTGACTAGGTGTTTGCTTCTTGGAAAACCAAAATTTGATACCAGAACACAAATTCTTAACCACTGCACACAGGCTGTTGAAGGAAACTCATTACTATCCCCACCAGCAAACTCAAAGAAGTGTACAAAAGGTTGGAAGCTGTGGGACCAAGGCTTCTCTCTAAATACCAGCTTCTGAAATGCACTGAACCTCAAGGAACAAGAGCAACCATCAATCTCTGGAGGTTCGCGGTGCAGCCGGCCTAAGAAGCATCAGAGAAATTGCAACGGGAGAGTCATCACCCTGACCGACATCATCTTTCTAAAATCAAAGGGGGAAGGATGCTGTAGCCCAGTGCCCGTACAGTCCTGCTTGTAAAACGCCCCCTTGCTTTGAGAGCAGGCTCTGGTTAAATCACTGCTGAGGCAATCATAATGCTGACAACCCAGTGGCACACACAGAATGCAGATTCAGGACTCAGAATAATTAGCTGGCAATTTTGCAAGCAGAAGATCTATAACTGGCCAACATTAATTCAGTTAAACAGCAAATGGTCAAAGGTTGCCTCCAGGCACCCTGTGTCTACAATTACACATTAACCTTCTAATCAGCTCATTCTGCTCACAAATCCCAGACCAGTAAGCCAGTCATCCCCTAGGACCATCGGAGATGATGTTTCTCCAGGGATCCTGAGTGTAAGAAACCAGAACTGATGGAGAGTCTGGGTGAGTCCCCCATTCTTGTCTCTCTGCAGCTCACTCTGTCCTCATTCCTTGGCAGGTTCTATTCGGGATTCCTCTGGAGTCATAAAGGAAAAAGAAACCTTTTCCAACCGCTGATCCTCAGGGAGGGTGGGAATGGTGGGAGGCTCCAGCTTTGTTTTTGCAAATTCTTGGGTCACTTCATTGTCCAGTCAAAATTCAGGTTAAATGCTTAATAATATAAAAGCATGCAGCACTTCCACGGGCAGGGTGTGACTTAGCAAGGTAAGCACTAGTCGAGTGATTAATTTGCTCACTCCTCCCTGCCCTCACCCATCCACTTGTGCCCCAATACTCACTGAACTCCAGGGCTCAGTGAGCACTGGCTAGGGCGGGGGCGGGGGGTCCTGGAGCTCACAGAGAAGCCGTCAGTGCAGCAGTCAAAGCAACAACTCCAGAGTCACTTTAATGGTTCAAATCTGGGCCCTGTCCTTTACTGACTGGATGGTCTGCATTTTTCATGGTCCCTCTCTGTTTTCAAATCTAGAAAAACATGGGAAATAAGATGTGCACTGGGAGGGGCTGGTGGATTCAGTGGGCAGCTGCAGGTAAAGCAATCAGTGCCACGCGGAATGTAAGTAGTCAGTGTGTGCTGACCGTCAGTGTGGACTAGAAAAGGTGAGAGGCAGTAACAAGTCATAATTTAATGTATTGATTAAAATTCAATTTGACTTGAACGGAAATTATAGGTCTCTTCGGGAACATGTAAAAGCTGGGGACAGGGAGTCTAATTTCATAAAGAGGGATCAGAAACTAAACCCACAGCAAAAAGCATTCCTGCTTCCATCTCAAAGATGGGTCAGAATTAGCTGGGTAAATGGAGAGGAACATACATTTGTCTTTTTAACCAATAAGCTCTTTATTTTCACTTTAATTCCTTTGTGCCTCTATGGGTTTCACGTAACCCATCTCTGAATTGACAAAACTGTGTTTAAAAAAGAATCCAGACTACCTGGACATACTTTCCCCCAAACCCTCTTTAACTTCTCCAAGATATATGCTGTGAGCAACATTCCAAATGTGTCTTTAATGCCATGGCAATAATATTCTTTCTATGTGGTTCTTTTGTTCATTAATGCTTTTGCTTGCACCTCATAAACAAGAGGCAACCAATACATCTGTGAAAGCTCAGCAAAGATCAAATTTTATGATCACCAAAGGATTTCCATTACTTGAAAATTGCAATCAGTCTGCTTATGAAAGCAGATTCATGTTCAGACAGACGGTAAGCACAGGACAGAGCCACACTGGTTCTGTATGAATCCCCATCTACCAGCTGTGACCTCGGCCAAGTAACCCTGTAGCTTAGTTTCCTCAGATGGAAAATGGGAAAATAATAGCATCTTATACGTTATTATGAGGATTAAGTGAGTTAATATTGTAAAGAGCCTTATGTAATTGCTAAATCAATGTTTGCTCTTTTTATTATTAGTAGTATTACTATTTTTATATATTAGGTTTAAACCAATATACAGATTTACTGTTATTCTCCAGAACAGACATTTATAAATATCATCAAAATATTACTTTGTTGCTATTATAAAACTTTTCAGTTGTAGACTGTGCTCAGAAATATTCAAAGGGAAACAGCAGGAACCCGAACCAGGTGGAGGATGAGGAGGGAGTCTGCATCTCAGGGTCAGCTGCACAATAAGCACATCGGTTCCATTGTGAGCTGAGGCGCGCTGCTTTGGGAGGACTCCATGCAGCCTTTCAAATGGGAGCTCAGAGCTCCGTCCTCTGTGTAAAGCCACTGCCTTAAACGTATGCATGGATAGCAAATCCTCACATCAAGCTCTTTATACCCGCTTCTCTTCTTAGCTCCTGTTTCTTTGCTGCTATTCGGAGCTTTCTCTTTCAAACAGAAAAGGTTTTTGTTTATCCTGACAAGTACTGATTCAAGAACATAGCCAAGTTTGGAGTTTGCTTCCAGAAAGATGACTTTTTTTTCTGTCCCAGAGTACAGGTTGCCAACTGGCAGCATATGGGATGAACGTGGCCAGCCGAGGTGGTTGATTTAGCCACACCATCTGTCATAAACGTTAAATTATCATGTTATGTAGCGTACACCTGTCTGAGCTGCCCTTGTCCGCACCTCTCCCTATGTTATTGCTCCCACTCACTGACTCAACTATTCAATTGTCTGGCCCTCTAGGCTTGTGAGTTTGCCACTGTTTTAGACTTTGGAAATAGGCCCTTCAAGCAAAGAACTCTTGTCATGAGTCTCTAGTTTCTTGTCACAATAGTTCCCATAGCCGTGTGCTCTGTTGCAATAATTTTTGCCACGTGAGGATTTTCATTACTTCTAGGTCTGACACTTAAAATGCCTTCTCTTCTCCATCTGTGAAAATGGGAAGGAAGGACTTTCACGCTGGCAGAGTCACCCAACAGAAAGAGGTCAAGAGTCAGTCACTGCTTAGGGGACAAGCACCTGGGAGAACTGCCCCACAAGGAGCCTCCACGCGCAGGTGCAATCCCTGAGGCCTGGGGGTTTGCACAGCAGTGTGCCTGGCTGAGTGCACACCCAACAGGAAGGGATGGAGAAGAGGGCCCTCTACACCACGGCGTCACAAATACACCCCGGAGGCCAGGGGCAAACATCTGAACTGAAGAAACGCTTCACACAACTGTAATCAAACAGCCATAAATAAAAAGAAACTTCTTGCCACAAATAATTATTTCAGCAGGCTGTGGACAACCTCAGAGCTCATCCTCTCTTAAGTCAGCTCCAAAATGGTATTTTCCAAATGAACTCGCTAGTGTCTCCTGGCCCCTAGTTGTTTTTCTTTCACTGACTCACTCGCTCTTTGCTATCAGTGTGGATGGACAGTTACTTTATTCTTGACACAAAACACCTCTGCTTTACTCCTGTCCAAGTTGGTCTGTTGGAATCAGCTTGGAGGGGCTCAGATTGGCAGGGAAGAAAGGCTACTATCTCTGACTTGCAGGATATAAAAACGTTACAGCAATGTATTTTGATTGATTCTTTATTCTGCCAGAGATGAAAACCCAGAGTCCTGCAAGGGTTTATCAAGACGCACTGCCCACAGGGAAAGCATGGGGAAAAGAGATGCATTTGAACACAACACATACTTGTGTACATACACACACACACATTTGTGTACATACATGCACATGCTCAGCAGCACCTATTGGCACCCTCACTGTGTCAGTTCATGTCATCCACTCTCCCTCTGAACTGGAACTTTTCAAAATGTTCCTCATGTTTTAGAGCCCCAGGAACACAGAACACCTGCCACCTTCTTGGCTGTTAATGTAACTGACACTTAGAAATAATTCTTTGATGCTTGGGGAAATGTAAGGGAAGAAAGCTTCTAGTTTGGTGAGTCCTGATGTAGCCTTCATATACAATTTGAGATCCACATTCTAGACGTTATTTCTAAGTGAATGCTACTCAGTATCTTTTCCTCAAATTATTAAAAAGTAAGCTGCATAATAATGGCCTCTCAGAGATGTCCTAATCCCAGAATCTGTAACTATGTTAGATTACATGGCAATGAGGAGTTAAAAAATTGCTGACCTTAAAATAGAGTGATTATCCTGAATTAGTTAGATGTAATCACAAGGACCCTTGAAAATGGAAGAAAGAGTTGTAGAGTTAGAGAAGGAGATGTTACCATGAAAGCCAAGTCCCAGCGTTCTGGTGTGAGAAAGACGCAACCTGTCATTGCTGGCTTTGAAGGTGTAGGAAGGGGCCAGCCAAGAAATGCAAGAGAGCTCTAGAAACTGGGGGAAAGAGGGTAATACCCCTAGAGCCCCCAGAAGGAATACAGCCCTGTTGACATCTTGCTTTCACCCCACTGAGACTCATTTTAGACTCCTGGCCTTCAGAACTGCACGATAATCCCTGTGTTGTCCTCAGTTCCTGGGTGTGTGGCACTCGGTTACAGAAGCCACAGGCAATTCATAGGGTCTCCCACAGTGCTGGCCCCACTGCAGACACTCAGAAAGCACTGGTTCCTTATTTGGCTTGACCAGATATAAATATAATGGGGGGGAGGGGCACAGGAGGACAAGAAGAAGGAGGTATGAAGGGAAATTGAGAAGTGGGGGGGAAGAAAGGGAGATGGGAAAAGAGCCATGACTTTAGAACCCTTGGACAAAGCCATCAGAAAATCATGATATAGAAATAGTCTAAGTGCTCCATTCCTGAGCATAGATAGGCATAATCCCCTTTGTCTTAGAAATTGTTCCTTTCAAGTGTTGGGGCATTTTGATCCGCTGTTATGACAGGTAGTCATGTTCATTTTTTTTTCATTAATTCCCTTCATTAAAATTTAAAATTTTTATTATCTTCCAGGCCCTGGGCTAGATGCTTGAGATGAAGAAATGATCAAATCCCTGGGTAAACTTATTATCCAGAAGGAAATGTAGATATATAGGCAAATAACATAATGTGATATGATATGATATAAAAGTTTATATATATTGGGAATTAGGAAGTAGTACAAAGGAAAGATTCTCAAGCTAGACTACCTGGGTTCAAGTCACAATTTTACTACTTAGTTGCTGTGTGACCCTGGGCAAGTTACTAAACTTCTTTGTGCCTTAGTTTCCTCATTTGCACAATACAGCCAATAATTTTATCTACACTCATTGGCTGTGAGGTTCAATGAGTTAACATAAATCAAAATGTGTAAGATAGTAACTGGTTCACAACAAGTGCTACTTGCTACCATTTATTATTACTTACATTAATATACAGGAGTATATATAAAATGTTATGAATACACATAAGAAGGAACAACACACGCTTTAGCTGAGAAGAGAAACTGGGACCGTGTCACAGATATTGTGAAGATGACTGACATTTTTCAAGTGGCAAAGTATAAGAAAGCATGTTCCACCAGGGGGTTGGTAAGTGTAAGCACTGAGGCATGGCCGTTGAAGAAGCAGGGAGCAATTTGGCAGGGATAACAAGCTCTGGGCTGTTTTCAAGATTATTTGAAAATGTTTTTGTCTTCTCAAAACAGGATTAAATTGTCTAGGCATAACCTCCTCAAGTCTGGCTAAACAGAGCCAAAAATAATCCACTCCATGAAATCACAATTTTTGGCTAAATGAAATGAACTCTTTACTATTAATATTCCAGGATTAATCAACTAGACTCAATTGGTTAATTTTAAAAGAAAGATAGTTTTATAAGAATTTTAGTTATTCTAATTAGGAAGATTTGGTTGGCTGGCCCCTAACAGAAACAGGAGACTGGACTTGCCCTACCGTTGGTGATATTTCTGTCTACTTATGAAATTTTAGTGATTAGATTACTGGTGACAAATGCCAGATAGAACCTGCTTCCCTTAAGTTAAACAAAGGAGTCCCTATATGACACACCCTTGGGTGAGACTTAGCAGCCTCAGGAAGTTCAATTATGCAAATATTAAATACCTACTGTGTGCCAGTCCCTGGAAGACTTGTCTGGTCTCTACATAAAACCTTCAATCTATGGAGATAATAGGTAGGAGACTTACTAAATGAATAGGAATGAGGTTTGAGGATCAGCCCAATAGAAGATTGGTGCTTGAGTCTGTCACCTGGGCCAACCTCCCAACTCGGCCACTACTGCAGTGAGCAGTTCTCTAAGAGCTAGGACTAGCCCCACAGATGTCCGCAGTGTTTCCACGTTCCATTCTGAGGCTGCACCTACACTGCAGGAACCTGGTGAACGTGAAGCCAAGCAGAGCTGGGGAATGCAGAGGAGTTAATGTTTCCAGCACAGCCCTTGACCCTGGGAAATGGCAGCTGGTTAAATGCCCCAACTGCCTTCTTCCAGATGGAAGAAATTTA
>NW_005356042.1:9156746-9158225 GCF_000412655.1 Myotis brandtii
ATTTATATATGCAAAATATATAATATAAAATATGAAATATACATATAATGAACTATTATTCAGCAACGAGAAAGAAGGAAATCCTGCCATTTGCGACATGGATAGATCTTGAGGGCATTATGCTAAGTGAAATAAGTCAGAATAAAGACAAGTGTTACATAGAATCACTTATATATGGAATATATGTATATTTTTAAAAGTCAAGCTCATAGAAACAGTGTTTGTCAGGGATGAGGGAAAAAGGGAGAGGTTGGGAAAAAGGTACAAACTGTCAGCTATAAGATGAATAGGTCTGAGGATCTGTTGTAAAGCATGGTGGCTACGGTTGCTATCACTGAGTTCTATGGCTGAGGTTTGTTCAAGGGTGTAACCAAAAAATAAAAATAAGGACAGGGAGAATCCTTTCAAAATGTATTTGTGTGTCCTATCACCATTATGTATACTTTTAAAATCTTACAAAGTTGTTTATTAATTATATCTCAATAAATCTGAAATTAAAACAAACAAACAAACAAACCAACAAAAAAAATCCCAATGACCAAGAGGGTGTAATTCCATAATCACCTACATTTTGGCAATGCTTATGTGTGAAATCAGGAAAATCTAAACGAAGACTTCACTGACGGTCAATAGTTACAGATACAGTCCTGAGGTTGTGTCAATTTAACAACTAGACTGTGACCTTTTCTTGCTTAGAAGTAATTATCAGGGCCTGCCTGGCCTTGCTGTGAAGTGGAACATTTTATTCTAACTGCAAATCTCAACACTTTCTTCTCTGCCAGACATTAGACAAGATGTCAGGTTTGTCATCACGCAGGAAGGTTTTTATTAATTATCTTTCAGAGGCAAAGTCCTTTTGTAATTTATTTTTTCACACCAGGAAAATTCTTCTATTGAACTAAGTGTCTATCTTGTTAAATTATTTTTTCTGCTAAAGGTTCTGTCTTTGAAAGTTCCAGAAGAAAGTAAATAGCCCAGCAAAAATTGGTGTTGAAGTCAAGGAATTGATTATGTTAAGCAGGACACCACATAGCCTCCCCCGGGAAGGAGTGAAAGAATTTGCATCTTCTCTTTAAATCCTAACTGCTTGATACACAGTTAAGATAAACAGTTCTCCAAATTCTCACTTGCCTGAACCAGATGAAATCACAATGACTGCTCTTTACATGCCAATCAATCTTATTTTGAAGAACTCACTCATTGATATAAGCAACTTTTATGAAGTGCCGACTATGGGTCAGTGTCAAGTTATACACACATTAACAAGACAAGACCCCTTTAGGAACACAGAGCATAGGAAAGATATATGTAAATACCTACTTTGCTGGTGGGAATGCAGAATGTACAGCCACTGTGGAGAACAGTATGGAGTTTCCTCAAAAAACTAAAAATGGAACTCCCATTTGACCCAGTGATCCCACTTCTAGGAATATACCCCAAGAAACTAGAAACACCAATCAGAAAAGATATATGTACCCC
>NW_005356042.1:9159060-9174495 GCF_000412655.1 Myotis brandtii
TAAATTAAAAAATATAAAATATTTTTTAAAAGAACATTGATAGCAATGTAGAATAAACTAAGGTAGAAAGAGAGAAAAAATAGAAAATGATTTAAAAAGCATTTTTTCTGCTTTATATTTCTAGAATAGCAAGCAAGATAGTAATATAATATCTAAATGGAACACAAGGTGGTATCAGGTTTCAAAGAAAAAAATAGAAGGGGGCCTTCTAGCAGTGAGGTATACTCAGAGGAACCTTAGAAAATGTTTAATGACTGGCTGTCTAAGAAATAAAAGCTTTGATTTGTAACATTCGCCAATTTCCGTAGTGTAAATACTCTCAACATGGCCGACTTCAAGGCCAGGAGTCACCAGATACAGGGCTGGAAAAGATTTGCACAGTTGGCTGACCTAAGGTGCTCCAGCAGACAGTGGGTATGCCAGTTCTTAATTCTGGTTGATTGGGCCAAAAATTTTCCTGGATTTCTGCAGAGCCTTTATGAATATGAATGACTGTGACACCAAGTGGAGCTTCCCTCCTTCTAGGGGTGACATTTTGTAATTGAGAATGGGGTTCCACTACATGTAAGTTAAGACAGCCTGGCAAACCCTTACTAATGGGGCACAATGGCCCACCATAATTTGTTTGTATAGTAAAAGAAAATGCAATGAATCCTTGATTTGTGACTGTGTGTTATTTTAATGTTGCTTTTGATGTTTTACCCAGAGTCCGAGCTCAAATGATCAGAGATAATCCTGCCTTCTGACATAATTAGGGAGATGCGCTTTGCTAGGCTGGAGGATAATCAACTTGACCTTGAAAGTTTGTCCACAGTCCTTTACTAGTGTTCAAAACACAGATGCGGCAGCCACACTAGTCTCCCTCAACAGTCAAACATCAGCTACAGACTGCTCCAACCACACACATGCTCTAGCAGAGAGGGTGCAGAGTAGGATGGTCAACAGGCCCCATATGGCCACTTATTCTCAGTGAGTTCTTCAGAATAAGATTGATTGGCATGTAAAGGTGGCCTTTAGTTTGTGGATTAATTGCTAACCATTAAATATCAAGGATTTTTAAAAAATAAATGCCTGGATTTGAAATAGCACTGGTATTGGACTCAAACAGAGCAACATCCCACAGATGATAAGGATAACCCCCTGATGGGCAGAGCTTCACCTCCACACAGCTACAGTCCATGCCCCTCCCTCTTTGACCCCAGCAACAAGTACCATTTGCCTTTTATTATACCAGTTGTGCTGTTGGTTTCCTAAATTCAACTTAAAAGTGATTTTTGGTTTGCATTCATCTTTATATAAATTTTTCTTGCACCCAAACCTCTTCATTCTTTTACGTTACCTCCCTAGCTTCCCCAGGCACCGGAGCTTCCATTCTGCATCTACCAGTATTCCTAGAAAAAAGTTTCCCCGAAGGAGTCACAGAGCTGTCTCGGTTGCAGTGAAACTACCACCACCACCTTGAAAAACGCTCCTGCCTTCTCCTCTGGAACTTCCCTGTTCCGTCTTCTAGAGTGTGAGGAGCTGAATCAGTCTATTCCATTAAGTTCATATTTTTCCGGAGCATCAGGCCCTTCCTCTAAGCCCACTTGTTCAAAGGCACAGACATTTTAGGGTGATAAAAGTGGCTTATTGCTGGTCTCCAAAGACTGAGGACTGCCTCTCCATCAACTTCACAGCCGTGTCAAAGGATCACGCTTCCCTCTAATCTCTACAACCGGCAGGCAGCCCTTTCAGCCTGCCTCTCACTGAAAACAAACAAAAAAAGTAGATCCAGATACAAATACATTATGTCACAACACCCCCAATACAATTTGCATTAAATTTAGGTGTGGATGAGCTGGTCTCTTCTCTCCATCAGGCAGATATTAATCAGGTTTGGGGCTAAGAAGAAAGAAAGCATCTGAGGCAAAATAGTTTGACAGGAACATTAAATATTTTGTTCTCATGTCTACTTGAGTCCGCAAGTTCAATTACCTGAAATTTCATGAGTCAGTCCTTCAGATATTTTCAACTTAAGGTGGATTACTGCAATTGCCAAAGTTTCTGCTAATCCTACTGCTCTTTCAAAGTAAGTCTGATCTTTCTTAGGGGAAAATAGTATATCTCATCCATAGTAAAATTTGGAGGAAAAGGATCATCAAAAATTATACAGTGTAAAATATGATCACATGAAAGGACTCCATATTTGTCTGGGAGACCATAGTAGAGTCTCCCTCAATCTGGGAGACTACAGTAAGTCTCCCTCGATAGTCAGACGTCGGCTACAGACTCTGTTCTCAGGAGGAAAGCTGGAGCAGAGAGATGCATGTTGTGATGGCTGCAGTCCCCTGGGGCCACTCTATCCATAAGAAGGCCAGCAAGGCCAGTATCCAAGTGGGAGGTGCTGAAAGCAAGAACTAAGGCAGTGGGAAAGGGGCCGGGGAGGAGAGAGAACTGGTCCCAGTTGGACTGACCAATTGTCTTGGTTTTCCTGGGACTATCTGGGATTTTTAGCACATCACAGGAAACTCCTCAGCCCCAGACACCCTAGCCCAGCAGGGAAATGATAGCACACTCAGACTGAGCCATTGGAGAAGAGAGGGATATAGGAATTAGCAAAAATATGGGAGGGGTTGGGGAGAAGGGGCACAGGGCATAGAACAACATCCCAGTAACAATGTGGTACCTTTATCTCATCAAGGAACTAAAGGTCCAGGAGAGGAGACAGTTTCCAGAGGGACAGAGAGAGCTGCATGGAGAGGACTCCCTGAGAGGAGCAAGGACCCCTAGTGGGGGACACCAGTAGCCTGTAGAAACTTACTCTCCTCCCTTTCTCTGAGCTCTTATCCTTGTCCCCCACTGGCTAAAGCAGGGGTCCTCAAACTTTTTAAACAGGGGGCCAGTTCACTGTCCCTCAGACCGTTGGAGGGCCGGACTATAGTTTAAAAAACAACAACTATGAACAAATTCCTATGCACACTGCACATATCTTATTTTGAAGTAAAAAAACAAAACGGGAACAAATACAATATTTGTATTTGCATGTGGCCCGCGGGCCGTAGTTTGAGGACCCCTGGGCTAAAGCATTGACTGGCAATCACAGCCCACTGCCTGTTTTGGTAAATAAAGATTTATTGAAACACAGCCATGACCATTGATTTACATTGGCTATGTCTACTTTTGTTACCATGGTTAGCTAGATGTTAATAAGAAGGAAGCAAAAGTAATCAGACATTGTTAAGCATAGTCAGCTGGATAGCCTATTTGCTTCACCATGAAGCTACAGCTTCACACACACACACACCCCAGGGAACCACCCATCTGTTCCCGGCAGATCACTGGGGAAAGAGATAAAACAAAAGGGGGAGGTAAACATATGTGCAATAGAAGTCAGCTTGACCATAGAGGCCTATCAGTCTAAGCTAGGAAGAAAGATTATTGGTGAGGGGGTGGGCCCAATTTAAGTTGAGAAAGCTTGGGAAATAACCAAGCTTGGTTAAAACCCCAAGGAACAAAGAGTTAACTTTCAATATCTCTCTATCTCCCTCTCTCTTCTCTCTCTCCCACCAGTAACACACTTGTCCTTTCATTCAAATGCTCTCTCACCCATGTATCCATGTGGGTCTAGCAGCCACCAAGGCCCGTATACCATGCAGGCTCTAAAGGACTAAGCTTTAATATGAAACAGAAACTCTGGACACTGGCCTTTGTCTTGCATTGGTGTAGATAAGGTTGGACTTTTTCCATGGTGGGATGGACGGGAAGGGACAGTGGAAACCCAGGAGGGGAACTCCTTTGATTTTGTATCACAAATAAATCATCTTGCCAACCCACAACCTCCCGTGAGTGGTTCCATGAAATGCTCCTCTCAAGATCCAGTGGAAGAGACTGATTTCAACTGAGAACACTTTCATATTGCATGACAGAGTTGAGTGACTGTGACAGAGACCCTGTGGCCTGCAAAGCCTACAATATGCAGTATCTTGCCCTTTCCAGAAAAAGTTTGCAGGCCCTTGGACTAAGCCCACTGGAAGCCAAGGGACAGGGAAACAGCATATAGGGCAGAGGGCAGGGTGAAGAAGCATAAAGAGTGGACCTGGAGAAACCAAGGAAGTTGCTCAGCACACCCCGTAGCTATGACCTCAATCACAAACCTGGAGAACTACCAGGAGAGCCTAGTCCCAAAACCAGAGGGCCCACAATCACCTGGAGTGTAAACAAAACCATGGGCTTCTTGAGCACCACCCCCCCATGAATTAGGCTCCTGCAGAAAATGTGCCCTTTTGGAAAAATATGATTTGAAAAGCCTAGTGGCACCAGACTCTTCATGATATTAGTTGAATCGATTTTCTGTAAGTCCAATATTTTTAAATAATTTTTTAAACATCCAAAGAAAATACTTTAAATTAATAAATAGGAAGGATGTATGGGTTTTGTGTATTCTTAGGGATAGAGAACAATTAAATATTTCATAATTTTCAAAATCCATGTGACAAAAATTAGTTGAACACTTACTCCCTCCAGTCCTATACTAGACACTAGAGATATCACAGCAGAACAGATATGTTTTTCTGCCCTTATGGAGCTTAATTCCAGTGGAGGAGATACTAGTGAACAAGTAGAAAATAAGTACAGGCTAATTTCAGAGTGTTTATAGAGAAATTAAAACTGAGTGATGGGGTCGGGGAAGGACATTAGATGGTGGTTGGGCAAGCATCTTTAATGAGGAGAATGAGGAGGACTTGGTCAGACCAAGGTCAGGGAAGAGCATTGGAGGCAGAGGCAGTAACAAGTACAAAGGCAAGGCTTTGGTGCAGGAATATGCCCACTGATGGGAGGGAGTCCAGGGCAGCTGGGGGTAGTACAGTGAATGAGGCCAAAGAGCAGGACGAGGCCTATGGCCAGTAATGCTGCACAAAAATAGTTAAAATAACAGATCTGAGTCTGCAATCTTAGAATGGCCTTCTTGCAAATTGGCCCCCAGCTGGCCTCTGGGTACTTGTATTCAGGAGAGTCCCACTACCCCACCTTATAAGGATACCTCACTAGGCCTAAACCGTTTGCACACACTGGTTTATGCTGAGCAGTTACTTCCCTCTGGAATGTACCTATATGACCAGCCCCAAATAAAATGTACCTATATGACCAGCCCCCAGTAAAAACCTAGGGCACAGTCTCTGGTGAACTTCCCTGGTTGGCACCATTTCACATGCATCACAACTCACTGCTAAGAGGAACTGGGGGCGTCCTGTGGGACTCCACTGGGAAAGGACTGCCGTGCCTGGCTTCCCGCAGATTTCACTGCAGGAACCTTCCCCTTTGCCGGCCTTGCTCTGCATCCTTTCCCTGTGACAAATCCTAGCCATGAGTATGACTATGTGCTGAGTCCTGGGGACCCCTGACACGACAGATGTGCCCTTTGTTTATTTTCTCGGTGCCAGCACTTCACACAGACTTTGCCATGTACTCCTCTCCACGAGTCTCTGTGGTTGGCAACCCCTCCCAGACGTCACCACCACAAACATTTTAAAGGTGAAGTAATTAAGATGCAGAGTGTTTCTGTACCTCCCTCAAGGTCACCCAGCTGAGCCACTTGACAGAGTACCGAGGTGGTCTAACTCCCAGTCCTGTGACTGGCCCCGGGGCTCAGCCATAGCACACACAGCCTGCAGGAAACTCAGGGATATTTTCACATATTTGTTTGACTTCCATCACAAAGGGTCGCCCATTTTAAGACTTTCCTCTATTTTATCATGAGATGCTCCAGCAAAGCTCATTCAAGCTCCACCTCTTAATCTAGATAGTGAATTTGAGCCTTTGTTGTAAGAAAGACTATTAAGATTTGGCAATAAGATTTTTCAAGGGTGATAAATATCCCTTTAAGAGGACTGCCTATCCATTGATGGAATAACTTTCCTAAAAATGAAAGTCACACTTGGAGAATGGAAGGGTGGGTTATGAAAATGCAAATTAGAATGATTGTATTGGTTGAGCGAATTCAGTTCATCTTGTCACAAAGAAGTAGGAGGTGGGTAGGCCCCTATGAAGCCATGTCTCAGGTGTTATAGAATGCAGACACACGGCATTCGTGGCCACAGAAGGGAGCATGATGTCCGCTGTTCAAAGGCAGCAGTGAAAAATGCCAAGATGCTATCATTTGCATTATTCTAGAACTTATTTATGTTCTTTTGAAGAAAAATATCTCTTTAGGCCTGGCCTCCTTTGTCAGTTTTTCTCAAAGTAGGTTGCATATACCACTGTAGTATGTGGAATTATTTTAGGCCGCATACTCACATGAACATTTTTTACTTTAATAATTCTATCCTTATTATAATGCTTACTTCCTATTTATAGTAAGCAATACTGACTTTCTATTTAGGGTAGTGACAGAAAATTTTCTTTCTAAATATACTTGTACAAAATAGTAAATAAAAGTTAGTAACTGAAGAGAATGTGGTTATATATAAAAGATTTGAGTTGGAGAAACCTGAACTGGCTAACTTATCTGGGAAGGTTTGCAGACAGGGAATTTCAGCCAAGGTAGGGGAGTGAGATGAGGGTAGACAGGAGTCAGAACCAGAAGAAAGTAAAGCCACACTAACTGAGGTGAGTGATTTTCCAAGTATGGTCTCTAGACCAGCAGCTTCTGCTCAGAAGCTTGTTAGAAATGCAGAGTCCCAGGCCCACCTCAGACCCACAGGCAGAAATTCTGGAGGTGGGACCCCACAATCTGTGTTTTCACAGTGGCGCCTTAAGTTTGAAAAACACAGGGGTGTCACCATTCAATCACTCATTCTTTCAATGAACTCGAATGAAGCATCTTTTACATGTGAGGCTCATATCTGCACTCAAAGCCCTGGAAAGCCACAAAGAAAAAAATCATTTCGAACATTTCACTAAGGACGCGTGGCACATGCTGTGAGTGAATCATGGCAAATTCTGATGAGCAGGGCCCAGCAAATGAGGCTCTGCTGCAGGGAAGGCTCCAGCATGGCCTCCCAGGGTGTTTGCAGGGCAGACTTCCTGGGGTGACCAAGACATACACTCATTTTATTGTCATACTGATCAAGCTGATGAAACTCTGGCCAAGCATTAAATGGCCTTGGTGTGCTGGAGGCAAGCATGCAGACTGGTCCCCACAGCCAGGCAGCCCTGGCCTCCTCCTCTATGTGAGCCGAGACCCTCAGAGCCTGGGGAAAGTTATATCTGGAGACAGGATGAGGCCACTGGTCAACTCTGTCACAGCTGAGAAAACTGCAGAGCAAGAGTAAAGCCAGAAAAAGGATCATTTCACCTGATCAAGGGATGTAGCAACTGATTCACTCTCCCCGGGAAACTTACTGGGTGGAGTCCCTATTTGCAGCTTAGTATGCAGCCCCTGCATCAAATCCAGATGCCATGTGACCTTGGGAAGAGCGGAGACCAAAACGTACACAGTGCTTTCTCTGTGAATGTTGGAGGAGCATGAGCTGGTTAAACTCTATACAGCTGCTGCCCAACGTGGAAGCCTCCGGCGCCCATAAGATGTGCTGTAAGAGCAAACTGCCCACTGGTTTCAAAGGCTCAGTATGAAATGTAAAATGTTCTATTTGTAATTATATATGGCTTACATGTTGAAATGATACTACTTTGGATGCATCTGGTTAAAGAAAATATATTACAATGAATGTACCCTGTTTTTTTTCTTCTGTTAATGTGGCTACCAGAAAACTTAAACTTATGTATGTGGCTCAAATTAGATTTCTATTGCACAACACTGCTCCAGAACTTTTTCCTAAAAGGCCAAGGATGCTATGTGACCTTGGAAAGGTCTACTTTAGAGTTTGTGGACCAAGAGGCAAAATAGAAGACATTATGTCAGTACTTATATAAGCATTTAAAATTCAGTTGTTTAAAAATGTAAAAACCATTCTTAGCATGTGCCTACGCAAACAGGTGCCAGCCTGGGTTTAACCCACAGGCCACAACTTGCAGACCTCTATTCTAAGGGGTAATGTTCTCAAAACAACTAGCATATAGCCCCGTGGACCCCACAGTCCATTTCTGTGGAGCCAATTGTGTGAGCAGACATCTATCAGATGAGTGATAACAGTGAGCAAACTGAGGCTCAGATCCAAAGTTGATCAGCAGCAAAGAGGCAAGGTGGGACTTGAACAAAGGCGTGTAGGATTAGAAAGTTCATATTCTTAATTATCTTCTTCAGCAATGAAAGGCGCCTTTGTGTTTTCTCCTTTTCTCTTTTCTGGGGGAGTCTTTCTTATGGTTGCATGACCATGTCAGATGGCCCCGATAATATGCCTGGCACTGAGTAGGTGTTTTGTGGATGGAAAGGAAAAGGAATGTATAAAGAAATGGGGCCTCCTGGCAGTTTTGAATCTCCCTCTTGCCTTTCCTTTAGCACACATGACCAAAGGTTGAGTGTAGCTCAGCCATCCTGGCCCCTGCTTTTCCTGCATGAGGCCTGACCTTTAAATTCATTTGAAAGATACAAGCAGCCTGCCAGGTGGGGTTGGGGGTGGGGAAATAAGACCTTCAGGGTTCCAGTAGCAAGAATTATATTCAGTGTGCCAAGAGTTAATCCTCTGATGCAGAGAATTATTAAGAGAGAAAATACAAAGCAGTTGTACCCTATATTCTGAACAGAAAAACTTGCTAGTGCTGAATTGAGAAAATTATTCTTTATTAAAAATGAGATAGTCACGGGCCAGTGACTAATCCTGATTGGGTTCAGAGACAATTCCCCACCCATGAAGCAAGTAATACATTTCTGGATAAAGATGCATTGTTAAATACAAAATGCCAATAGCATTGTGACTCATCTTTTCTAGGCTCCCTTATAAGATCGTTTTACATTAAATGGTATCAACAGTGAAAAGACCCTCACTATGCTCACACCCCTTTTCTCTACTAAGTAGCCACTGA
This sequence comes from Myotis brandtii, assembly GCF_000412655.1. Taxonomy (NCBI): domain Eukaryota; kingdom Metazoa; phylum Chordata; class Mammalia; order Chiroptera; family Vespertilionidae; genus Myotis; species Myotis brandtii. The sequence goes on from NW_005356042.1 coordinate 9,167,962, forward strand.
GTTGTTGGTCCTAGAGCTGGGGCTTCCTTCCAGCTTTGGTTCTGGTCAGGGGTCCCCTGAGAATTCTATGACACAGGAGAGGACCGAAGATAGATTCCACTAAGTGGCTGAATTGGCGTTAGGCTCTTCCTTGGACATAGAGAATAGAGAAAGAGCAAATTTCCATCTCTATTGATTGTGACAGGAACACAAGTCCCTTGAGTGACAGAAGACTAGAAGAAAACAAACTAAGAATTTGAGAACTCAGTGAGCATGGGGATTAGAATGAGGCCATTAGGTTCTTGGATTGAATCTGGACTTTGAAGTCAAGCAGACCTGAACATGAATCTTCATATCACCATTTACTACCTATGCAGCTTCTACTGAGACACTTTCTTGTCTAGAGCTGAATTTTGGTGCATCCATGGGCAGGTTAACTACATTACAGGGTCAGTGAATAATAGGCTCATTAACGTGCTTGGCACATAGAAGGAAGTGCTACATAATTATTCATATTAACATTTGAAATCAGAAATCCCTGGAAAGTCTGAGATGTTTGCTTGCTGTACAAATTAGAGAAGGCTGTTAGGAGATGGATCTATGTCAACTGGCCTCTCATATCAGTTCTCCCTCTGTCTACCATCTGGGAGTGCTACCACAACATACTGACTCATTTTAGGTGTAAGAAGGTATAATTCCAGGGTGGAATTTAACAAATGTGTCATTTCTTTTTATTTTGTTCAAGTAACTGACATTGCTAATCTATTGTTACATTTCTATGATGTTTGCTGGATCCAACATCAGAATTCTTCCCAACACAGCCTCCTATCATCTGCTGCCAAATAGTGGAAGTTTCACCTGAACAAAAATCTGCCTATTTTCCTTGGTGCAGTCAAGTTTTCATACCATTTCAGTGGTTGACACCCACTAGATAAGCGGTTCTCAACCTGTGGGTCGCGACCCCTTTGGTGGTCGAACGACCCTTTCACAGGGGTCGCCTAAGACCATCCTGCATATCAGATATTTACATTACGATTCATAACAGTAGCAACATTACAGTTATGAAGTAGCAACAAAAATAATTTTATGGTTGGGTCACAACATGAGGAACTGTATTTGAAGGGCCAGAAGGTTGAGAACCACTGCACTAAATGATCAACAAATTCATTTTCTTTCTATCCATTTGTGTTTCAGAATAACGGTGCTGACTGATCTAGGTGAATGAGTTTATTGTAACATGGCAATGTTATCAAAATAATTTCAAATTGCTTTTTTTTGGTGGTGGTAGTAGTTGAAAGAGTATTAGATTGACATGTTTCACTGTGAATCTTGCACATGGTTTATAAATCTAATTAGAACTGTGGATGACAGCAGGCTTCACACAGCCTATAGATATGATCAGTAAACTGCATTGTCTGATTTTCATCAGGATTTTTGTAACCATATTGATTGAGCAACAAAAAGAAGGGGGAAAATGAGAAAGAGGAGGTGAAAAGTTACACAAAAGTCATGAGTACCTATTTGCTCTAAAACATTTAAAGCTATAACAAAGGCAATGAACTCATTAGGGTTGAAAAGCAAACTCTAGACATTGCAAAACTTATTTTCTAACTGGTTTCATGTTCATAATTAATGCCTAATATTCTGCCATTTATAAGGAAATAAAATAAACAGTGGTTTAATGAGATTTCACTAGGCCACTTGCAAGCACTCAATCAAATCTTATTTTTAATATGTGAAAAATGTCTTCTGGATTCTTAATGCATTTAGGGTCAACAGTAACATCTTCATACATAAAAGATTCCATTCCGCTTTTAAAGAGGAGGTAATTATAAGAAAATGGTCACGCAGAAGGTCTAGGCTTTGTGTAACTTCTATTCTAATTAATTTATCATATGTGGGATTTTGCTTTGGCTTCCAAGTGTTGATCTTTTATAGCTACCACGTTTCATGTGATAATGGGTTTTATTTCTTCAAAAGGTCATCTTTGATACAATTTCACCGTTAGCAGAGGGAACTGGAAGCACGGGTGTTTCTGTATGTCACTGTATCCTGAAAAGTCATTCGGCAAAGTCCTGGATCTTTTTTGCCCTTAGATGTTATTTAAAAACCAAGGGGTCAAGTCATTTGAACAGAAGGTGAGAAATTCAATTAATCATTAGGAAGGTTGTCATCACCATGCCAGCCCCATGAAAGCTTATGGATCAACAGAAATATATGTATTTGAGAATCTGTTTCCTATTTCCCCTTCTGTTTCCTAAGTGAAATGACCCGGATGTGATTGTTATTTAGTCTTGCATTTACTTTGTGGCTGGTTTTCTTGGGGCAGCGTGATCCACAGTGGGGCCCTCAGCCCTTTCATCACCAGGGAGCCTTTGTGGTGTTGTTTGATTGTTTCCTTCTGATACTTCACATTCTTTGAAAATTTTTGGTCTTCCCTGCAAGATGCAGTTCATTCCCCAGGGACTCCCCACCCCTACCACTTAAAAGAAAATCAAAGATATACACAATTGTCTAATGGAAGCATCTTAGATAACCTACCAAACTGAGTTGATAAAATTCTGGCTCAAAGAAGAGAAACTTGATGACTGCCAAGCCTGGGATAAGCGTACAATTTTAGTTGAGATTTCTGAAATGCTGACAATTTGCAAATCACAATTACTGACTGCAAAGAAACCCCTAGATTAAGGCTTCTCAAAGCCACTGTGCATGCAAATCACCTGGGATCTTGTTAAAATACAGATTTTGATTCACTGGGTCTGTGTGTGTGGGGAGTAGGGGGTTGGGGGGAGGGACCTGAAACTCTGAATCTCTGACAAGCCCCCTGGAGCCTAGGTGATGCTGATGGGCTGCTACAGGGACCACACTTTGAGAAGCAAAGCCCTGGATAGTAACAGGGAGCAAACAGGGAATTGATCACAACACATGGTGCAGTTTCAGCTCCAAGGAAGATTTGTTAAGCACCCTCTGTATGCCAGGCCCATTACAACACCAGGTACATTTTTATATACAATATTTTAATGGGGCAGTTTTCCTTCAATGGCTCATTCCAATCCTGCCACATAAAAGTTCTGTGCATCCCAAAAGAAGACCTGGACCATGCCTGGGATGGGATTATTTCTACGGCCATTATAATATACACATACTATCATTTTAACTGACCTTTCTCCTTGCACAAAACAATTCACAGATTAATTTAACTAATGTTTATGGACCAGGTACTATGCTAAGCAGTAGGTATATACTGCTAAAAAATATATATATCCCCTGCCCTCAGGAAGTGTCGACCTAGCAAGACATTGACAAGTAACAACACACATGTGATGGGGGTTGGGCAAGAAGAGAAAGAGAGAGTGCATTCTCTAACCTTCTCAGTGCTCTCACCCCTCACCCATTTAAAAGCAAACAAAACTGTAGGTCCCACTCTTTGCTTGCACTGTGTCATTCCCCATTTGCTCAAGAAGTTTCCTTGTGTCAAGTACCATGCCTGCTGCAAACAACAGGGCTTGCTGCTCTCAGTAAAAGATGCTGACTCCCATTATTGCTACTCGAGATGCAGAATGGGACGTGGCACAAGAGAGCCTAGTACAGTGTCTCACAGAGCTGGCCTTTAATAGATTCTTTTGACTGAATAAATGAATGTAGGAGTCAGTAAGCATAAGGCCAGTGTATTCTCCAAATGTGAGAGTCAGAAAAGATGTAGTAAAGTGGCTCTTATGAGCTTTACTACAGACAGAGTGGGGTATGGATCCCAGGCCTGACAGCCTCCAGCCCTAGGAAATTTTGTTCGCTCTTCTGGAAAAAAAAAAAGGAAATTGATAAATTTTTCCCATAGGATTGTTGTGGGGATTAAATGGGATAATATGTATGAAATGCTTACTCCAGGGCCTGGCAAAGGATGACAATTCAGTAAACAATAATGCTCGTTACTTTTAGCATCATCTCTTACTACTATTTTCCTAAAAATCATTATGGAAATAGCATATGATATGGCTTTCAAAAGAGGTGAAGCATTTTGACACTTAGAGATGATGAGAAAGTTTCTGCAGAGAAAACAAGTCTTGAAAAATCAGATTATTGCTTACACATTCAATAAATATGCCACTGGTTATTTGTGCTTGCCAGGGAATTAGGTAGAGATTAATTAATATTTATAAAGTATTTTGCTATCCATGTAATATCTGGTAAGCAATTAGTTCTATAACACAAAGCCAAATCCTTTTACACACCAAACAATGTAAAACAAACTGAACACAGCTGTGTAAGAAGGAGCAGAATTTGATTAACTCCTGTTGTTAGAAATACACAGCCAGTTGGATTTTCCCCCTTATAGTTATTTTCTTGCTGATTTTCTTGGCTTCCTAGGGCATTGTTCTGCCTTACCCCCTGCAGCCCCAAATCAAACTGTTTCCTCCTGGGTAGCAGTGAAAACAGGAGTGGAATGAAGGCAAATGCAGCCATGGTCCCTCCTTCCTGGGAGGTGTGCTGAGCCCAAGAGTTTATAAAATATTTAACAGGGAGGCAGATCAGGCCCCCAAGTACCTATTTCCTTACCCAGCATCCTAGTCAAGTGGTGGTAAAGGTTATAGTTCCCTTGCTTTAGGTCTTTACAGAGGGCTTTGGGTAGGGGATGGGAACAAATTAAGTCAAAAGCAAAGATGGGCTCCTCATTGGCGGTGCTTCCTCTGTCTCTCTCCGCTCATGTGTGCATATTGCCAAGTCCCTGGTGGACTTTGACTGGATTCTCCCAAACCCTTCTAAGCGTTTTCCAGGAACCATTCTTACTTATAGACAATGTGCATGTCCATAAATCCCTAGTCCCTGCTGATTTCTAAAGCCACCATCCAGCACTGCCCTGAAAATTCCACCCTTGTGTTCACTGAGGAAGCTTCTGATCCATGAGACTTTACCTAAAAACCTGGCCCATAAAACATACAAAAGGAATTATGGTGGATTTGGAAGCAGCTGTCAGGGGTCTAGCTTCCTCTTCCTAGATGCAACCCCAGAAAGGGTTCTGGGATGGTACTGAAAGTCTTATCTTGGTGGAGGCCTTCCTAATAAAACACAACGGAAATAAAAATGGGCAGAAGACCTGAACAGGACATGCAGATGGCCAAGAGACATAAGAAAAAATGCTCAACGTCACTAGTGATCAGAGAGATGCAAATTAAAACAACAATGAGGTACCACCTCATCTCTGCCAGAATGGCTCTCATCAATAAGTCAACAAACGACAAGAGTTGGTGAGGATGTGGAGAAAAAGGAACCCTCGTGCACTGCTGGGGGGAATGCAGACTGGTTGCCCACTATGAAAAACAGTATGGAGTTTCCTAAAGATTAAAAATGGAACTGCCATTTGACCCAGTGATCCCATTTCTAGAAATACATCCTAAGAAGCCAGAAAGAATATGTTCACCCTATATTCATAGCAGTGTTTTTCACAATAGCTAGGATTTGAAAACAGCCCAAGTGCCCATCCTATATAATAAAAGCATAATATGTAAATCGACCAAATCGCAGAACAACTGTCAGCAGGGGCCGGCGAGCAGGCAGCACCTGGCCAGCCAAGGAGTGTGCCAGCGGGCAGAGGGAGGGAATGGCAATGGGGGGGGGTGGCAACCAGCAGCAGCCAAAGGGCAATGGGGGTGTCAGCACCATCCCCTAATTGGCCCATCCGGTCGCCCCTCACAGAGGGAGGCCAGGCAGCAACAATGGCAGGGTGATGGGGGCAGCGCTGTCCCCTAATCCCCTGTCCTCGCCTCCCACAGAGTGAGGTCACAGAGCGAGTCTGGGCGGCAGCTGCAGGGTGATGGGGGCGGTGCCATCCCCTGATTGGCCGGCCTGGTTGCCTCCCACAGAGGGAGGCTAGACTGCAGCTTAGGGGTGGCAACCAGCTGCAGCCGAAGGGCAATGGGGGTGTCAGCACTGTCCCCTGATTGGCCCATCCCATCGCCCCCCACAGAGGGAGGCCAGGCGGCAACAACAGCAGGGTGATGGGGGTGGCGCTGTCCCCTAATTCCCTGTCCTTGCCTCCCACAGAGTGAGGCCACAGAGCGAGGCTGGGCAGCAGCTGCAGGGTGATGGGGGGGTTGCCATCCCCTGATTGGCTGACCTGGTTGCCTCCCACAGAGGGAGGCCAGACTGCACCTTAGGCCCACTCCTAGGACCTAAGCCATCAGTAGGGCATCTCCTGAGGACTCCCAGGCTGTGAGAGAGCACAGGCCTGGCTGAGGGACTCCCCCCACTCCTCGAAGTGCATGAAGCCTCTAGTCAGTAAATGAATGGATAAAAAAGCTGTGGTACATTTATACCATGGAATACTATAAAGCTGTAAAAAAGAAGGGTCTCTTACCCTTTGAGACAACATGGAAGGACCTGGAGAGTATTATACTAAGCAAAATAAGCCACTCAGAGAAAGACAAGTATCACATGATCTCACTTATATGTGGAATCTAATGAACAAAATAAACTGATGAGCAAAAAAGATCCAGAGACATTGAAGCATGTAACAGACTGGGGTATTTCAGAGGGAAGGGGTGTATGTGTGTGTGTGTG
>NW_005356042.1:9174534-9179337 GCF_000412655.1 Myotis brandtii
CAAATAATTTATATGTATAACCAAAATAATTCACATAAGACTTATTATGTATAACCCATGAATTTATACATGTCTAAATTATATGTATATAATTTATATGTATAACCCATGGGCAATCAATAGTGGGGGAAGGCCTGGGGTGGGGAATGGAGGATGTGGAGGGGGTAATGGTGTGATGAAAAGGGGACATCTGTAATACTTTCAACAATAAGGATAAATTTTTAAAAAATACAATCGAGCCCTAACTGGTTTGGCTCAGTGGATAGAGCGTCGGCCTGCAGACTGAAGGGTCCCAGGTTTGATTCCGGTCAAGGGCATGTACCTTGGTTGTGGGCACATCCCCAGTAGGGAGTGTGCCGGAAGCAGCTGATCGATGTTTCTCTCTCATTGATGTTTCTAACTATCTATCCCGGTCCCTTCCTCTCTGTAAAAAATCAATAAAATATATTTTGAAAAAATACAATTGAGCTAAACTACCAGAATAAACCCATCTGGAAAATGCATCCTCTTTAACCTCTCAAGATAAGATGACCAGGGTACAGGACTTTAGTGCCAGAAATGGGACAGTCTACCCCTATGTCACCCCTCCTAAGGTACAATATTCTATCTCCATCAGGTGATAAATCTAATCATGAACAAACAGGAAGCTCTGGCTCCCTGCCATACTCATACCGCACTTGAACACCCTACACCATATATTCTCACAATTATTTTGCCCTTACCCATTATTGTTCTGTTCAAATAACCCAAACAATATCTGGCCTATTTCCTTGGAATGAAAAGGGCATCAACGGGTCTTTTTAAAGCAGTTTTTAGACCTGATCCTCCCCAGGGTTTGCATGTCTTGCCTCAGTTTCCCCACAGTGGGGACTATTTTGTGAAGCCCAAAGACAAAAGAATTCAGGCACTGCCCAGAAGGAAGCTAGCCTACCTCTGGCTGCTGACTCCCTCGATTCTGTAGTATGCTTATTGGAAAGGGCGTGGGGGAGGGACATACTTTCCTACCCACCCTCACTTGTAGCACAGGATTTACATCATCACTGGGTCAGAAAAATCATCAAGGGACCTCTTCCCAAACTTCGGTTAATTTTTAAAGCTCATGGCTCAGAACCCCTGGCTTCATCTCTCTCACTCACTGGGTTGCAGACCCTTGGCCCACTGACCCCTTTGCATCCTAGGAGCCTGCAGCTGTCTCTGGAGCCAGTAACCAAAGCCCTCTGGTGGCTAAACAATAAATCCTTATCCAAAACAGTAAAGATGAGTACATCGTACAGAAAAGGAGTTCACAAGATGATTAAGGCACTATGCCTGGAAAATTACATACTGAAACTCTCCCTGTCCCCTCCTAAAAGCCCATCGAGCATATTTTACTAAATTAACATTATTTTTGAAAGAAATTAGCACCAGCAGAGCAAGGCTGAAGCTGTGTTGCCGGGTGAGATAGAAAACAAATGTAACCACAGACAGAAATAACCCCTACTTTATCATCAGGCAGAGGGTAAGCAGAGCATGCCAGGGGCTTGATGAATCGTTCCAAAGCCAGCCATGTTGCATTTTTCTGTAATTAGCTCTATTTTGCATTCTGAGTGCTTTTTCCAGGTACCCTGAGAGTCATCTATAGTCTTTCTCAGCCTCTCCAGCTGTAGAGACTTGGAAACTCACCTCCCTTCCCTGTGGTCAGTACCTGCTAGTGCTGTCTTTTAATCACATGTAGATGTATATGCTCAATTTTGAAAGTATCTAAGGCACCTGCCAACGTGTTTCACCAGCAAATCCACCAAGTTACTTACAAATCAAAAAAGCTTATGGAACAAATTGCCACATTCAGTAATTTACAGGTACTTTTCATTGTAAGAAGCAATTTAAAATTACTGGAGCACTTCATCTTTTTTTTTTCATAGTACTTCAATCTGGAAGTTATTGGGTTCTATTCCTGAGATGAGAGGTAATTTAACTTTTCTGGAGGACTTCTTATCCATATACATATAATAGAAGCACCTATTTTAAAGATGATTGAAGTTCTGATCACGTGCAGCATTGAACAATTTAAAATTACTAAAATGTTCAAAATTTTATCAAGGCTTCATGTTTGGGATTAAATTTGAGATTGTATGCAGAAAATAAAAACCGCATGACCATTTTAAATCCTCGTCCCCATTCATTATTAAAATCAGAATTCTGACTTGGCCAATGGAAGCCTCCAGCCATATAGAAGGCACTGCGGTTCTAAAATAGCCTGACTTCATGCAAAAGCAACACTCTGACTCCAGGTTTTCATTTGGCTCTTGTGTGGCTATTTATAGCAAAGTAATTCAGAATCAAAATTGCCTCTCCCGTAGCAGACAATGCATCTTGAAAATATTTGTTAAAATTGTTTAGATCTAAGAGAAATAGGCCAAGAAGATTTTAGTCCTCACTATTCACTAAATTCAAAATTGAATGAAACACACTTTTCATCTAATGAGAAGTTTTTCTATTATTTTGTTTTTGAAACTGCAAGGGGAAAAAATGAGTTGCTTTGCTCCGAGAAAGTGAGACATTATTTAAAGATGGAACAATGCAAAACAGACTCCTGACATTTTCCTGGAGAATTCCGAAGTGGCCAACAGGTGACTGGAGAGGGGGTGCCCTTTGCTGTGCAGGCAGCTAACAGAGGCCCCTGTGCTGTCTGACCATTCTCTGATATTTACTGACTGAAATCATAGATGAGAAGCTTTTTTGGGGGGGGAAGTACTTTATCCCTGTCAATTTTTTTTTTACTATATTTTCATACTGAACATTTCAAACACCGACGTGGAGAGAGACATATAATGAATCTCTCTGTATCCATCACTCAAATCAACATTAAACTCATGGCTGCCCTTGTTCAACTGAACACCCATCCACTTCCGCAGGCTATTTGTAAATAAAATTCAATATATCATGCCATTTATCTGCAAATATTTATAATATGTCTGTAAAAATCGAAGTTCTTTTTTCTAACACAAACACATGCATTACTGCACCTGAAAAAAAATCACAAGTATCTAAATGTCACCAAATATCCAGTATATGTTCATATTTGCCTAAGTACCTTATAATTTTACAGCTTACTTTTAATCAGGATCCCAATTAGAACCAAACATGATGATTAATTTGATATATATATTTCTTGTGTGTGTTTTTAACTGATAGAGCTCCCATTATTTTATTTTATTTTGATTTTATAACTTTTCATTAAACAATTGGGGTTATTTTCACAATGTCAGGTTGACTGATTCAATGCCTGAGATGTCACTGGACATGTTCACCTATCCACTGTTTTTTCTATAAATAGATAGTTATATCCTGGAGGCTAGATCAGATTCAGCATTTTTGGCTTAAGACCACTTCATAGTGGTGGTGTGACTTTCCTTCAGGAATGCGGATTCCCTGCTGGTCTCCCTTTTTATGTTAGGAACCACTGATGGTCATTGCCTAGATCCATTCATTAAAGAGAGCTTGCACATTCATGATATCCTAATTATATCATTTCTTCATTATTTATTTATTGTAAAGAGAAATTCCCTTCCCTAACTATATAATTATCTCACCTTGGGCTTCTTAAAAGAAAGACAAAGTAAGTGTTTGGTTCTTTTCCTTAATTTACCAGTTTCTAAAATAATGAGTTGGTCTCCAGCATCTTTGAAAAGTGACAAATACGTAGTTTTGTTTTTCACTGTCACTATGAACGTATGGATTTAAACACATTTGATAGGGTTGAATCCACTGAAATTACTAGTCTTGTTTTGATGTTCAAATCATCTCATCTTTAGTCTACTGACTTTGGTTTCTCTAAATGACATGACCCTAATAGCCTCAGGTAACTTTCCTGCTTTTAGATAGAACAAGATTTTACAGACTTATCTGGTAACTTCCTGTCCAGAGATAAAAATCAACCATTTTCCCATAGAGACTTGGTTGCATTTTTCGAGAATTGGTCATTACAAACCACAATCTATTTGCTAAGGAAGCTCATTGCTATGGGGCTGCTCACTGTTTCTAGGCATTTTTAATAGACATGTTACAGAATTTACCAGGCGACTGAAAAATACTCAGGAGTACTTGGAAGTACAGGAAAAACCCATTTATTTCCAGATGTACTAGTACTGTGTCTCAGAGGAGCCTGTTTCCAAATCCTGAGCAAGCCAATATGGAGGAAGCTTTCCCTTTGGTTTCTTTGTCCCCCAAATATGGATCAGACTTCCAGACCTTTCGCAGACTTTGCAAAAAGCCCCATGTGTTGGGATGGGGCCTTGAAACCACACCTAACGGCCTGGCCTGGTGACAGCACTGATAACCCACTCTGGGGATTGTGTATTGTTCATGGTTTATGGCCTCTGTAAAATTTGAGTATTTAGGTAAATAGGTCTTGCAAGACCAGATAATTAAGGAAGGGGCAGTGACTACCAGGGGTGGGCAAACTTTTTGACTCGAGGGCCACAATGGGTTCTTAAACTGGACCGGAGGGCTGGAACAAAAGCATGGATGGAGTGTTTGTGTGAACTAATATAAATTCAAAGTAAACATCATTACATAAAAGGGTACGGGCTTTTTTTTTTTTAGTTTTATTCATTCCAAACGGGCCGGATCCGTCACTTACATTTAAATTGGCAAGGTGACAGAGTGAGGTGATGCGAGTGAAAACAGTAGTTTCTCATCCTAAGCCAGTGATGGAAAACCTTTTGAGCTCAGCATGTCAGCATTTTGAAAACCCTAACTTAACTCTGGTGCCATGTCACATATAGAAATTTTTTGTTGTTTGCAACCATAGTAAAACAAAGA
>NW_005356042.1:9180787-9203221 GCF_000412655.1 Myotis brandtii
ATAGGCTAGCAGGAATGTGCATTAGGGATACTGATTAACTAGGTACAGAGTCAAGCTGCTGGTCTCCCCCCAAAAAATGTTTAATTTTCCTCATCAGAAAGAGATGAAATATTATCAAATTTTAAGATAAAATACATAATTAATTCATATTGATAATTCTACTTGGAATTCTGCGCTTCAATATTTTAAATAAAACTCATTGACCTCCCATCTGTTTCTTCCTTCCACACCTTGAAATACTAAGTCTCCTCAAAGCCAACATAATTATACTCATTTGCTTTATCTCTCAACACACGCAATAACAGCAATAATAATATTAATGCTACTTTTAACAATAGTTCTACTAAAGACAGTTAAGTTTTCCCTTTTTAGCTTTTTTCAATTGCCATTACAGTATATGCCCCTAATGAATGCAGTCCAATTACTGTTTTGAAGTCTGGGAATAGTTCTTTGCTGAAGGCCCTGCTATTACCTGAGTACACATTTAGGTTCAGTTGTTTCTCTGACTTCTGAATTTTAGAATTGCCTTTTTATTTAGCTTCATTTTTTAATTTATGGAACAAGGTCTATTTTTAAAAATTTATTTTTTTCCTGTTTCCTTGTACTTTTTTCCTTACGTCTCACTTCAGGTAACTGTGTCAGATTATATTTCCAAGATATGGGCACAATGCTATTTTTAGTCGTACATGCTCTTCCAGACCTGACCACTTCCTCACTAAGAGATGAAGTCTGTTCCCCTCTCCCGTGAACCTGGGTGGGCCTCATAACTGCCTCAAAAAGGGAAGGGTAGCAAAAGTGACACTGTGACTTCAGAGACAAATCACAGATGGTAAGACAGCTTGACCTGCCTCTTGCAGGGAAGATACATGGGCCTGAACAAACCTGCAAGACCAGTTACCTGGAAGCCTGCAAGCTGGAAAGACCACAAAGAGAAAGAAAGATGCCTGGGGAGCCCCAGTTCTTCCAGCCCCACCCCCAGCTTGAGTCTTCCCTCTCCAGACAGGACATGTGAGTGAGCAAGCTTCTCAAGGAGCACCTGATTCCAGCCTCAGCCACTCACAGCAAGCACGCCCGAGACCCACCGTGCGGAGCCCAGACAGCCCCAGACTGGGAGAGATGTTGATACTTAAAGCCACTAATTTTGTCAAACGGAAATAGATAATTGAAACAGTAACATCTTTTAATATTATGGTTTAACCCATTTTTTTCTTAAAATATAAAAGTAAATTTGTATATAAATTTGAAACCCGCCGCCCGCCACCACCACAGTCCACTCTCCTCGCCCCACCTAACATGGGGAGTATCACACTATCTGTTTTTCTACAACTTACTTTTTTCCCCTAACTAATATATCTGGAGATTATTCTGAAGTAGTCTACAGCCATACCACCCCCTCATTCTTCTTCAGAGCTGTATAGCACTCATTTGTGCAGGCATTTCATTGTTTCTTCAACCCAGGGCCCTTTCATTAGACATTGGAGAACCTTCACATTTTGTTTATTTGTTTTTTAGCAAATACTGCTGTAATGACTAACCTGTGTTTTCTTTTGATCGTTGTTAATATCACTTTTTCCAGACTTGGACCAGGTCCAGTGCCTGTTACACAGCAAACACCGAGTACACGTCAGCTATAGTTACCACCAAGGAAAACCTCTGTGGGTGTGAGCCAGTAAGTGGGGGCCATGGGTCTCACATCACTGGAGCTGGGACCCCCAGGATTAGGAAACATGGGTGGTCTGAAGGGGACAAGGGCTCACTGGAACCCATGTTCCTCACTCTTCCCAAAACAATTTCCTCCCACCCTGCTTCCTTGTCTCTCTAGAGTCAGTAGTTCTCAACCTTCTGGCCCTTTAAATACAGTTCCTCATGTTGTGACCCAACCATAAAATTATTTTCTTTGCCACTTCATAACTGTAATGTTGCTACTGTTATGAATCGTAATGTAAATATCTGATATGCAGGATGGTCTTAGGCGACCCCTGTGAAAGGGTCATTCGACCGCCAAAGGGGTCGTGACCCACAGGTTGAGAACTGCTGCTCTAGACCCTACCCTTCATTCAGGATTAAAGACAAGTATATCTTCTTTAGGGAAGCCCTCCGTAACCACACCAGAGCCCAAGCAGGGTCCAAGACCTCTGCCATTCAAGGTCACAGATACTGCTATCCCTCCTCCAGGGCACTGACTAACGTTTGCAGTTGAGACCTCTGGGAGGGTTTTACTTGGTGAGTGTCCTCCTTCCATCCTAGACAACCAGCTCCGGGACTGTCTGAGCTCACGGTCCTGAACCCATGTCAAACCCTATGCAGGGCTTGACAAGGCTCTCACCAATCAGATGTGGACAAAAGGAATGCTGAGAAAACAGGCCTCCCCCTGCATCCGGGCCCAGCCGAGCGGGGCCGCCCAGAGCCCACAGCAGGCCGAACTCACGAGGCTGTAGGGGCTAACTCAAAGCCTGGGAATTTAGTCATCTACCCGTGTTGCCTCCTCATTAGTATAAATTTTAAAAATAGCTTTATGCCAGCACCATAAAGGTAATTTCTTCTTGGAAAGGACACTTACTCATTTGCTTTAAACAGTCATTAATGTTCCAAATTTCCCCTCAGAATTGCATGTCAATGGTCCTATGGGGAATTTGAAAGTAAAACCAGAAAAATAATGATGTGAGGAAAATGTCAGATGAGAGCTGTGAATGCATTACAGACCTTCAACTAATATTGTTACTGTCAAAGTTCAAGGATTAAATACTCATCAGTCTGCACCCTTCCATCGTTGCCCATTCTTCCTTGACAGCAGCCGGTCTCCAGCTTGCCAATAATGATCATTTCTGCTGTAATTGATGGCTTTATCTAATGAGGAGATCATACTCTAAAAGTCACAAGGTTCACCCCTTATCAGGAGAGGCAGGGCCCTCACACTTACTGGGAAGGGCTCTGCAAAAGAAGAGGCAGACTTCTTCAGATGAACAAAGATAACCTACCATATGCTCACAGCCAAGCATTAGTGTTCATGGTCCAACAAGGAGATGGAATGTTTACATTCACGGCCATACCCAGAAAATCTGGAGCATGCATGCATCATTCTCATGAAAGAATGTCTTTTCAGACCCAGACTTCTCAAGTAGAAAGTGTGAGTCTCACATTTACTCAGATGTTTGGGGGAAGGGGTCCTGTTCATCTTGTTAACCTCTGTGTCCTCAGTGCCTATTATAGACCTGTCACATAGTAGATGATCAATAAATATTTGTCAAGCCCTCGCTGGTTTGGCTCAGTCGATAGAGCATCAGCCTGTGTACTGAAGGGTCCCAGATTCGACTTTGGTCAAGGGCACATGCCCTGGTTGCGGGCTTGATCCCCAGTTGTGGGGGGTGCAGGAGGCATCCGATCAAAGAGTCTCTCTCATCGTTGATGTTTCTATCTCTCCCTCTCCCTTCCTCTCTGGAGTCAATTAAAATATATTTTAAAATAAATAAATACATAATAAATAAATAAATATTTGTCGAGTGAGTGGCTTATTTCCACATCCTGGAGCCCTGGGGGTAACTGTAGTGCAGTTCCAGAAGCAGAATGCCTGGGTTCAAATCCTGCCTCCACTAACTAGTTTTAAGTCCTTGAAGAAATTAAATTCTCTGTGCCTTAGTTTTGTTATCTATAAAATGGGCATAAAATAGTTCCTGCCTCACAAGGTTGTAAAGATTAAATGTGCTAATATCTCTAAAGCATTTAGAACAGTGCTTTATACAGTGTAAGAGTGCAACATTCAAGCTTTTCTGTTCTTCTTTTAGGATTACAGATTTGTACATGTACTGAATACCCAACAGGTACTGAATGCCCAGCCCTGCGCTTGGTGCTTTACACACACTATTTCAATTCCTTGGTGTGGTTGTTGTTGTTCTTGTCATTTTAATGAGGAGTGGTATAAATAAACCAGTTATATTCCCAAAAGTATCTTATTTACTCCTCCCCACATTCGTATATGACAGATACAGTTGTTTCTATTTTAAAGATGAAGGAACTGAGAGAAGTTGATGATGTACGTGCATGGGCAGAGCTTGGATGGACCCTGGCCTGTCACACTGCAGTGTGCCCTCCTCTCACTCCTGCTGCTGTGTCTCAAACATTTCTCCCATCATTTTTAACACCAGCCAGTGGCTCTGCCTACTGCCCAGCATCCCAGGCCCTTACTCTGACTGCTTTTGTTGTTCCCATAGCATTGGTCGCCTTCTAAAATACTCTGTGACTGACTTATTTGTATTACTTGTCTCTCCTGCTAGAATGTTCATGCTACAGGCCTAGGGATCTTTGCTCTTTTTGTTCAGCAATGTATTGCAAGTGCCTACAAAATGTTAGTACAGTGGTCGGCAAACTGCGGCTTGCGAGCCACATGCGGCTCTTTGGCCTCTTGAGTGTGGCTCTTCCTAAGCCTTAGGAGTACCCTAATTAAGTTAATAACAATGTACCTACCTATATAGTTTAAAGTTTAAAAAATTTGGCTCTCAAAAGAAATTTCAATCATTGTACTGTTATTTGGCTCTGTTGACTAATGAGTTTACCAACCACTGGACTAGGCCATATAATGTTTGCATGAAGATTTACTTGAAGTTCATGATCATCAATTTACATTGGGACAAGTTAATGTGGTCAGGCCCAGGGATGTAGGCATTGACTAGGCAGAAAAGTAATTTTTCCAAGTGAGTATAATAGAGTAACTAAGGACAGGGAGGGCAAATGCAAGGAAGTAATACTATTTGACTAGGGAATTTAAGTAGACTAAGGAAGAAGATGAAGCTATAAAAAGGAATGGATGAAGGGGATGGGAAAATAAAGTGATAAAAAGGTAGGACTGGCAAAAATATAAAGACATTAAAAAGATCAGTGGTTCTAAGGATTTGGAGTCAGAAAAGAAGGGGTGAACAGGAGTAGCACAAGGGATTTTTAGGACAGTGAAACTATTCTGTACTAGAGGCCTAGTGCACAAAAATCATGCACTGGGTGGCGGGTGTGGTGGGGGAGGTTTCCTCAGCCCAGCCTACATCCTCTCACAGTCCAGGACCCCTCAGGGGATGTCCAACTGCTGGCTCGCAGTCTGGGGCTCTTGTAGTCTGGGACCCTTCGCTCCTTACCGCCCACCTGCAGTGGAGGTTGGAGAGGCACCCGTCACAGCCACTACACTTGCCAGCCATGAGCCTGGCTTCTGGCTGAGTGGCGCTCCCCCCGCCCCCCCCCCGTGGGAGTGCACTGAGCACCAGGGGGCAGCTCCTGTGTTGAGCGTCTGCCCCCTGATGATCGGTGCGTGTCATAGTGACCAGGCGTTGCGCCATTCAGTCAATTTGTATATTAGGGTTTTATTATATAGGATGATATTGTGATGGGTTTTATTTAATAATAATGCATCAGTATTGTTTCACCAATTATAAAAAATAAACCACAAGAATCCATGATGTTAATAACAGGGAAAACTGGTAGAGTATGGGATGGGCTATGTGTGAGAGGGTATATAGAAACTCTCTGTAATTGTGCTTATTTTTTTTTCTGTAAACCTAAAACTTCTAAGTAATGCAATTAAAAAAAAGCAAAGCACCAGTTTGTGATTATGGATCCTCCAAATATGCTCAGAGGGGAGCAGGTTCTGCCATTGATCATGCTTTATAAAGGCATAACTCATTTCACCTTTAACCACATTTCCTTCCTTATTCAACTCTGGCTATCTTGTTATAATGATACCTCTGACTTTAAATGAAATGCAAAATCTTAACTCCTCTCACCCCTTTCTGGCAAACTCCTACTCCCCCTTCAAGAGCCAACTCAAATGCCATTCTCTCTTCTATGCTCCCATATAACTTTTTATTTCTCTTTCATAAAAATTATCACATAATGTATTTTCTATGGGCAGCTCAAGGACCAGATCTACAGTTTATTAGATTTTTTTTGTTGTCACCCCGCCCCCCTTTCTGTTAACATCATTTAAGCGATGAGATGGAATGGGCTTTCTTTTCTTTTATTCCTTAGGGATTTTTTTTGTTGTCATCCCCCCCTTTCTGTTAACATCATTTAAGCAATGAGATGGAATGGGCTTTCTTTTCTTTTATTCCTTAGTTTGAATGCCAGCTTCATAAGTCACCAGCTGTGGGAACTTGGGCAAGACACTTAAACTCCTAAAGCCTCAAATTCCTCATCCATGTAGCAGGGATTGTGGCAGCACCTGCAGAGCAGGGTGTGGTGCACAGAAAAAGGGAGACCAGGTGAGAAGCTCCTGGCACAGGTGGGCTTTCTAAAATATAGTAGTACACACATGCATACAGCACTCACCCCATACATGTATGTGCATATACATGTATTTATATAAATACTAGAGGCCCGGTGCACAATATTCATGAAATGGGGGGTTTGGGGGTCTCCTCAGCCCAGCCTGTGCCCTCTCACAGTCCAGGACTCCTCGGGGAATGTCCACTGAGGGGTCCTTAGCGCTGCTGCTGTGCACACCAGCCATAGCCCGGCTTCTGGCTGAGCGGCGCTCCCTCTGTGGGAGCACACTGACCACCAGGGGGCAACTCCTGCATTGAGTGTCTGCCCCCTGGTGGTCAGTGCATGTCATAGTGTCTGATCGTTCCGCCGTTCAGTAGATTTGCATATTAGCCTTTTATTGTATAGGATCTATGCATCTACATAATTATGTACCAGTATGTGACTATCCATGCAATCATATACAAATATGTACATGCATGTGTGCATACATGCATTTATATAAAACTTAAGTGTATATACATCTATGTCTGTGTGTATACATGCATTTATATATAAGCATAGGTGTGTGTATGTGTGTATGCATGCATTTATATATAGCTATGTGTGCATATATTCATGTATGTGTGTGCCCAGGTATTTAAGTATAACTATGTATGTGTTGTGTGAATATTTTGTCACTGTTTTATTCATTACCCCTTCTCCTGGTAGGTCACTGGAGTAGATTTCACTGGGCTCTATGCACAGAGCCATGGTTTTAGTAGAAATACATTCCTAAATAGAATGAGCATGGTTGAGCTGATAAGAACTGCTTGTTAATATGCTGAACCAGGAAGGGTGGACCTGGATGCTGTTAAATGCAGGGAGGATCATAAGTTATGAGAAGAACCCTTCTCAAGTCCAGAGTCGGGATCAGGAAAAGGAACAGGACCCACAGTAGAGCTGGTGAAGAGTGGGTAGAGAGAGTTGAAAGAAGAGGTCAGAAAAACTACAGAATGGGATTTCAGGATTCTCTCAGCAGCAAAGCATAGCCTGATCCTGACCAGTTCACTTGGCTGATTTCTATTAGCCTCACAAGTAAAGTACATTGAGCCTTGGATATTTTCCAGGAAGTCTTTCATATCCTCTCTCATTTAGGCCATGTTTTCTGCCCACCTCTGAACTCACTTCAAACCTGTGCTCCCTCCACTGGTAACAAGGATCACACTGTCCTTTAATTGTCTCCTTTGCAGAGTTTGAGTTTCAGGGGTACAGGAATTATGGCCTGGTCCCTGCTGAGTTTCAGTAAGAGGCTTGGTGGTGGTGGCATGGATGACGATGAAAAGTCTCAACACAATCTTTCTCTTCTAAAATTTTTGTACCTCATCTTCCCTGTCAGTCCACAATGGCCTCCTTGTCCTTCCTCAGACATGCCAGGTGCCCTTCCACCTCAGGGCTTTTGTAGGGACTGGTTCTGGTGCCTGGAAGATCCTCATTCCCTCCCCCTTTCAGGTCTTAGCTCCAATGCTGCTTTCTCAGGAAGGCCTTCCTGGATCACCTTTGTACAGTACAGTCATCCCTCCCTCCCTTTTCTCCACAGGCTTCCCAACTCCACACACAAGCACAAGCCCACATCTGACTTGTTTTCTCTTTCCTCTCCTCTGGAATGTAAACTCCTGGAAGGTAGAGACTTTTGTCTTTATGTGTCCATACCTACATCACCAGAACAGTGCCTGGCACATACTAGGTGCTCAGTAAATATTTGCTGAATGAATGAACTCAGATAGCAATGGATAAGTATTATTATAAACTAGAGGCCTGTTGCACGAAGAGATTCGTGCAATAGGCCTTCCCTTCCCTTGGCTGCTGGCAACAGTTTTCCTCTGGCACCTGGGACCCAGGCCTTCGCTCTGGCTGGCTCTGGCCAGAGGCCCCCCAGCCGCCAGCCATCATACGCTGCTCCACTGATACCGGGGCCATGAGGCCTCCCGGCTCCGCTGATCCTGGGGCCGTGAGGCCTCACTGCTCAGCAGGCTTCAGGTACGTTTGGCTTCACTCCACCGCTTGGAGCCTAGTATGCAAATTAACTGCCATCTTTGTTGGCGGTTAATTTGCATATCGCCTGGTTAGCCCATGGGAAGCGTAGCGAAGGTACGGTCAATTAGCCTTTTTGTCTTGTATTAGATAGGATAGCAATAGTAGCAGGAAGAACACAGGCATGCCTGTTTGGAAGTCTGACATGGGTTTCTGTAGGAGAGAGGCTGACACTGGGCCCCTGTGGGTGGTGTTGGGCTCCTGACATGCGTACAAGGCTGATCCTATGCACAGCCTTCCCTTAACCAGAATCAAGCCTGTTCTGGTGACAGGGCCTCAGACCAATCGTCCCAGCATCAACTTACTGTCACATACTTTGTGATACTTTTTTTTTTCTGAAACAAAACACAGTAATGTGTTTTATCAGTCCTAAATACGTGTTTTGCATTCAGAAAACACACACACAGCATTTTCCTTTTTTCAAACAGTCATTTGTGGCATTAAACTGCATATAATTAAATTAAAAGCATCCGTGAACTCTCTGAAATACAATGCTTCGAACAAACCTCAAATCATTGTAATTAAAGCTGTTGAGACTCCACAGTATAATGGATGGTCAACAAATAGTACAAGTAAAGTGATATTCTGCTATTAGGCACACTCTTTGCAGTAGGAGATCCACTTATGAGACCCAGGTTTGGAAAAGAAGAGAGAGGAGGAATGGAACAGCATTCGAAAGGGAGGTGGGAGGCCGGGGGGGGGGGGGCGGGTAGTCTGGTTCAGAATTTCAACTAATCTTCCCATCTTATTTCCATTTGAGATTGGCGAGCTCCAATGGAAGTAGCTTGTTCCTGAAAATGGAAATAATACCTAACATTTATCAAGCAGTTTCCAAGTTCCAGGCATTGTTCTAAGGACTTGACATGTACTAGCTTATTTTTTCCTTGCAACAATCCTCAGAAGCATATGCCATTAACGTCTCTACTACGGGAATGAGGAAAATGAGGCTCAGACCAAGAAGCAAGTAAATGATCTCTGGTCCTTTGACCAATAACAGGTGAAGCTGCAATGAGGATGCCCACATGCTGTTCTCAGTTTGGCCTTTGACTCTGACCCCACTCTACCCCCAAGTTCTCACTGCACAGCGACTATGCAATGCAGTCCAACTATGCAATGCCTCCAAGCAACTTACTGTGCATTAGATAGGGCAACAAGGGGCACTTTCAGCTGAGCCTGGTGCATGAAGGACAAGGAAAAATAAATGAGATATTTCTTAAATGTGTTCACGGGACTGGCACTTTGGCATATCCACTCTTGCACTGGAAGCTCACTGAGGGTAAGGATCATGCTCATTTTGTGCAGTTAGACCCAGTACCCAGCCCTGTGGCCATTATTTGTTGAATGGATGGATACCTACAATGGTCCTACAAGGTAGGCAAGATTATCCCTATGGCATAGATCAGTGGTTCTCAACCTGTGGGTCGCGACCCCTTTGGCGGTCGAATGACCCTTTCACAGGGGTCGCCTAAGACCATCCTGCATATCAGATATTTACATTATGATTCATAACAGTAGCAACATTACAGTTATGAATTAGCAACGAAAATAATTTTATGGTTGGGTCACAACATGAGGAACTGTATTTAAAGGGCCAGAAGGTTGAGAACCACTGGCATAGATGATGAACCTGAGTCTTCAGAGAGCGCAAAAGACTCCCACATTCGATTAGAAAGAGCAGATATTTGAAACCAAGACTGACTGAACTTCCAGGTCTATGTTTTCCAAAATAGTGCAGGTAACAGAGGACATAGGAAGGGAGCATCGGGCAGTTTCAACTCCAAAGTTTGTATGAGTTTGTTTCAGCAGTGAAGGCTTGGAGATCTGGGGCTCATAGGGCCTGAGGTGACAGACAGACATGCAAAGGCTGGCCCTGGCAGCCTGGGGTCAGCATGTCCAAAGCAGCAACGTGAGTGGCCACAGGCAGCCCCCAGGAAGCTGCTGCCTATTTGAAGCCTTTTATCTTCACCCCAGGTAGCTTGGCACAGTATCTACAGAGAAGCACTTAAAAAGAGCCGGCCATTACTGAACCTTTTGATGCGTAGAAGAGTCCACATCAGTCAATATGGTTTTAGTTTCTGTGTTTTGAGAGGCTTGCAACCCTCGGCTGGAAGCGGTATCAGTGTCAGAAGCAGGGCCTGAAACCTCAGAGATACTGCAGCTCTGATCCCAGGAAGAGAGATGGGTGTCTCTGAAGCCCCAAACCCACCTGCACTACAGATCCCTCCCCTAGGATGGACCATTATTTTTCAACCACCCAGGGCCCTTAAACCTGATCTTTCCTGCCTAGATAATTCCTCTCCCAATCCCAATTCAAAACTTGCTCAGGAAACATCAACAAAACAGCTCAACCTCCAACTCACTTTAGCACACTTCTCCTACATGCCCCACAGGTGTGTGAAGTCCTTAAGAGGTGAATGCCACCCAACCACCAACATGTGCTTCTGAGACAAAGGGACCGACACCCGCTTGAGTCTGCATTCCACCACTCCAAGACCTGGAGCAAATTACTTTGCCTTCAGAGCCACTGAAGAACTCCTCTTTAAGATGGGACAATACACACCATCCAATAAAGGTGGTAACATCATTCATTTAACCATTCATTCATTCAATTATCTGCTGTAAAAAGTTAATACTTTCCCCAAGTTTTGAAGTCTACCCCCCTCCCACCTTCTTGGAAACTGTATACTGTGGATTAAAAGGGCCACATGCTAACCTGACTAGCTCAGGCAAGGCCTGTGTGGTGGTCTTGCAAACTCAGAGATCTAAAGTAACTACAAAGGATGGTCTGAAATTAAAATGTTTTCATTAAAATCAGTCTATGGTGGGTAGTCATGTCCTAGGCCAGTAGCATTATTCTAAATATTTTAACCAATGTATCTAAATGCAATATTTAGAGATGGGGGTCACAGGCTTCACCAGACTGACAAAAGGGTCCATGCACAAAATGGTTAAGAACCCTTGTAATTCTCAGAATAATAGTTTCAAAAAGAAATCTAATTAAAACTGTTACCCCATGGCCCAATGTCTGCCCCAATCTGACACATACAAACACTGAATCCTGTTAAGGGCTTCCCACTGTTTTTAGGAAAGCCCAACTCCTTCAAATGACCTACAAAGCCCTGCATGGCCAAGCCCACCCACCACCATTACCACCACCACCACTACCGTGTACTTGGGAATCTCTATTGACCCCATGATCTGCTGTGGGAGCCAGGAATCAGATCTCAGGACCTCAGAGTTCTGGGCTAATGCCAGAGCCTTGATGACCATGCAATTTACACCGCATATTAAGCCACCCTTGTCACATTGGGCACCTCTTACCAGGCTATAGTGGAGCTTTGTAATGGGCCCCCAATCACTTTGAGATCCTGTGAATAAAAGGACTGCAGAGACATAATCAGAGTTCCCATGGACTAGAGGAAACTTTCCAATGTTTTCCCCAGAGTTGTATATCTTTCTTACTGACAGGCTCCTTCTGTTTGGCAGACATTTGTTTCCTCCCTGACTTTCACAAAGAAAAAGGACAGGTTTTGCTTAATGAGCTGTTGTCCTAGGTTCTCAACCATTCTACATCTCTGCTCATTGCAGGTTGCTCTTTTGTTTAATGGTGTGTGTGGTTAGGTACACATTCAAAAGGTTGTCTCTGGATAACATTTTATTTAAAGGAGAAAATCTAAGGGCCATGTCCTCAGCCTAAGTAGAAATGGTTTCCTCTTCCAATCAATGACAAAGGGCTGTCAGCAACTAAGTAATTCCTAATCACTGTTGGCAAACAGGAGACCTTGCTGAGACATGGGCTGTGGCAGGCTTCCTCCTTGAGGGACACTGTCCTTAACAGATGAGCTTATAGCAAATGAACTGAGGTATCTTAAAAGCAAGTCTATGTATCAGTTAATCAAAAACCTGTCTTTTTTTTTTCTTAACAGGCACCTTATCTGTATCTTGAGAAAGTCGTAAATTGCGCTAATCCACTTCTTTACTGGTGTCCAGAAAGAATTATTTTTGTTAATGGCATGGTAAATCAGGAGACTTGTTAGTGAAACTGCTCAGAAAATGGGTCCTGAAAATGAAAGCTATAATATTTGTCAGATTTCCAAATCCTCTCTTGGGAACAAAGATGGTAACTGTAACATATTTGCTAAATTCCATTACTTTAATACATTTATGTTGCTTGAGATATGGGATGCTAAGGAAGGCACACACATAAATCAAGGGTAAAACCATAAAATCAAATCCAAAGATAGATATTATGGCTGTAAATTCAGACCTGATTTCAGGGTTAATATTCTGTTAGATTTGAGTGCCATCACTTACATGCTTAAAGGACCTGCTCAGCCTCCTTATGGCCCCCATGTGAATTCCTAATGAGCATGATCTTACCACTCCTCTGTGTCCAGGACCTCTAAGTCAAATGACCAGGCAGCATCCTCTTCACAAAGAAACTCACTGGCTTCCTGCGCAGCACAGAACAGGCCTCAGTTGCTCTCCTGTTATTTATTGAAAACCCTTTCTAGGGGAAAATAACTTGAGAGGTGCTCAAACTCACTCATGATCAGAAAATGCAATTGAAAAAAATAAATGTAATAATAGCTTGGCAAATGTTTAAAGTTTGATAATATCAAGTGTTGGTGATAGTATGAGGAAACATAACTTTCATAAAATGTGGAGGTGCAGGTAATTTGGTATAACACCTCTTTAAGGGGAATTTGGCAAGATCTTAAAAAATACATATATGTATGTATATAGAAATATATATATATGTATATATCATGCATATACATATATATGTACATGTACATGTACCTACTAGTATATACAGGGGTATGCAAAAGCTGTGAGTTCACCAATTTATTCTTGTATTATTATTTGTCAATTATCATATTATTTTCCATATAAATAACTGTAAACCTACTTTTGCCCACCCCTGTACATGTATATTTTTACTATTTCAAATCTACCTAGAAAGACACTTTTACATGTGCACATGGGAACAGGTACAGGAATGCCCACTATAGGATCACTTTTAATAGTGAAAATCAATAAGGAAAAGGTTAAATGAAGTGATTTATGGTAGACCCACACCATGAATATAATATAGAATTAAAATAAATGAGGTATTCCCACATGTATTAACATGGGAAGATATCTAAAGTACATTGCAGAGTGAAATGGTAATGCTGTTGACATCTAAGAATAAGGGGATGTTAGGGGTAGTAGAAGCCTTGTCCATGATTACTTATCTGTGATTATTTAATTTTTATTTACCTTCTGACTTAAATTCCTGGGTTAAAACCTCAGTTGTGTCACTCACTTCCTGGGTGAGTCCTGTGCCTCAATAGTCTCATCTACAAAGCAGATGGCACAGCCAAAACGGGGGCTAATGGCGGTGTCTGGCACACAGTAGGTGCTCATTTGTCACCTTTCCAAAATCATCTTACTAATAAATAAGTCAATATTTTTATACCCTCAAAGACAGAGAAAGAACCTTCTTTGTGGTAGCTTTTCTCATGCTCCTATTTACTGCTCTTTCCAACCCCTCTCATGTTATCTTTGGCTTGTCTGCTGTACGAGTTCAGCTCTGATAGCATTGTGGGAAAGCATAAGGTATTCAGTGACAATTTTTTACTAAGTGTTTCCACAAAATCAAATGATTCTATATCTGTAATTCCCAAGAAAGTAGGCAGAGAAATATCAAAGGCTGTTAGATCTTGCTTAACAGAAATATAGGGAGATGGAGATCTTAGAAAATGAGCTTCATTATTCAAAGAAGAAGAAAGTAAATTATTTCATGCATGCAAGAAGTCAGCAGTTCTAAAAAATTAGGAAAAGCGGGGAGAAAGAAGGATTTTATGGAATTATCCCATCTCATTTCATTTTGCAAATGTGGGCGCACATGCAAAAAGATCACACGGTTGTCCAAGGTCACTGAGCTAGTCAGCTGGAAACCAGAGTAAAACTCTGAGATTTTTTACTGAGTTCTGTCCTTTCCTCCCAATTGGCCTCTTGCCTAGAGGTCAGTAAGATGTGCAACCGAGAAATACTGTAATTAGGAAATACGCTGTCTCCCTTAACAAGTTGATCCTGGATAATAAGAAATTCCCTTTGATCATTTTAAGAGAAAAAGAACACAGTTTCGAGAAATACTGTAATTAGGAAATACGCTGTCTCCCCTTAACAAGTTGATCCTGGATAATAAGCAATTCCCTTTGATCATTTTAAGAGAAAAAGAACACAGTTTAAAAATTACCCAAGATATAGTTGAGTACATGTCTTAAGTTTGGAAGAAACTAAATAGAGTTCACTAAATTCCCCAAGAATTATTGCTATGGATCTAGTTGCATATGTTTACCCTTTGACAGGTTTTCTCTGCATACAAAATACTGTATTATGGCTTTGGAGGGTAAAATCTTGAGGTTAATTGTTCCTTTCACCCTTTATAAGAAATGAAGACTATCCTTTATCTTCTTAAAAAACATAAAGCCTTTAGCTTGAAAGTTATCCTTAGACCCACAAGGAGGGGTCTCCAAGATAAGAGGTCAAAGGGTCCATCTTCCAGGGATCCTTAGCACCAAAATCAAGATATGATGTCATTTTTACCTAGATGGTTTTACTCTTCTGTTTCTTCCTTATATTTAAGTGTTAACTCCCACTCATCCACTCCAACTGGGCTGGGCCCCTGGTTCCTAACCTTGACCTGAAAATCCTCCACCTTTCTCACGCTGCCCTTCCCAGCTACCAGACCTCTCCCTACTTATCATGCTGCCCAAACTGGTAAAGAAATTATCTTCCATCCTCAGTCAACAAACACCTGATTTTCTTTCTCCTGCAAAACAATCAAAAAAATTTCAACTCTTTCTTTTGGGCAAAAATATGAAAGAGGCCATTTGTTCAAAAGGATTAAGCAAATAAAAGCAAGTATAATAATAGGTTTTTTAACAATCTGTCCAATTCCTTCCTTTTTACATGACATTAGGAACGTTGGTTGTGTGGATAAATTTGGCAATGACTGTTGTCAGTAAAAACAATTTGAGTCTTTTGTTTTAAAAAATGGTCTCAAATGCAAAAGCATATACTTAGACACTAGACGTTTTTTGTCATTTGGGCAAAAAACTTCATTGGTCTTGCTCTCTTAAAGGCAACTACTTCCTCTCCTACCTCTAGTTGCCTTGGATTTCAGCCTCGAGATGAGTGCTATACCCACATCTCATCAGTACTCCCTGGGATATACAAGAACATATTATACCTGGCACATTTCACCTTATTACCTACACTCTGTGTTCCTCAGTTATGCTTTGCTCTTCTTTATTATGCCATAATGAAAGCCTTTGTCTCTGTGGACCTAAAATTTCCCTGCTGAAGAAACACAGCCATATTTCACTCATCATTGTTCCACGTGAGTCCTAAACACAAATATGCAAACTCTTCAGCTCTCCCTGCCTGAGTGCTTGTGACTCATCTCCTCAAGACAACACATCATTTCTCACCCGAGGTTCCAATCAAGCAGGCTGAAAGTTTGAGCAAGAATTAAATGAGAAAATGAGATCTTCCCCCAAATTTCTCTATACTCTTACCCCATTTCCCATAATTTGCCTCAGGAAAGGGATATTGTTGCTATAAAACAAAGAGATGCCAAGAATAATCAAATTAAAGTTTTAAACATCCAAGTTTTTTGCTGTTGTTGTAAGAGCCCAAAGTTTTATATTTCAATCCCTAAATTTTAAAAGGAATCTGGATATACAATATTGGGCTTCAAATGACAGACAGAGAAGAATGGATTGTGATCCACAGTACTACCACCTATTGTCCAGATAAAAAATTTCCCTGGGTTGGAAGGAGAAGGAAAAATACAACAGATGTGATAAAGGGACAATGACCTCTGATCTTTCTGACCTGCATTTCCCATATGCTTTAGGAAGGGACTGAACAGTGAAGAGAGAGCTGAAATACTTAAATCACCCATAAACTTGGAATGAGAAGACCAAAGTCCAGATACCTATACTAACACTCAGTGGATGCCATAGTGCCTCCCGCCAGTCACGTGCTATGGCAGCATGTAGCTCAATAGAAATTAGATAGAAACCTAGGGGATTATGGAGGCAATGAATGAACTTTCATTTCCACCAACTGGTAGAAAGGGTGATCAAAACAGAAATGCAACTATAATGTTTTAGAAGACAAAGGCAGTTGTCTTACTTTTTTACACCCCAAAGTTTAACAAAATATTAGTACCTTTTACAGTACCTTCTCATTTGTATCTGATAAAGTACAGCACACCCACATCACGCTGGCAAGGCTACACCTTTAAAATAAAATCAGACTCTCCCAGGACTTCCTCCAACAAAAGCATCATTAGAAATCACTAGGCTATGAGAAAAGTTCCAAATCAGACTCTCACGCTCAGTCCTTAAATTGTGTTTTTATAAAGTCTTTTTGACTTTGACTCTCATTCATGGAATAGTGCTCCCACTTGTCATACTCATATTTGGGCATCTCTCATTGCAGTCTCCAACTATCTACCACTGGCCCTGGTCCCAGATCCGTGCAGGCCCCTGAACTATATTTTGGTATAATGTCCAAACACTCTTCTGGCATTTTGCTAGATTTTGGCCTCATTCATCTGTTTCTCCATGGACAGCTTGAACCAGCCATGCCACTCTGCATAGTTGAGATAAGCCAAGGACTAGATTTGGACAGCTGTAGGATTGAATCATCAAATGAGTAGAAAAGCCAGAAAATACACAAATTTACTGTTACTTTTTGGTTTTAAGGGTCAACTTAATAATATAAGCACCTCTCTCTTCTGTACATGGCCCTCCTTCCTCTCAGGTTGTAAAACCTGTCTCCCCATCAAGGGCTGTCATACTGTGGTCCTAATACAGAGAAGAATACATGATAATGGTGGCTGGGAGTGAAGATAGGCTCCCCATAAAAGACAGACACAGTGAAAATGAAAAACAAGTTCATACTCTCGTCTGTGATAACAAACTTGAGAATCTTATTATTTTGTTGTTGTTAATTCTCACCCTAGGATATTTTTTCCATTGTTTTTTTTTCCTTTTTTTTTAGAGAGAGAGAGAAAGTGGAAGGGAGGGAGGGAGTGGGAGAGAGGAACATCGATAATCAATGTGAGAGAGACACATCAATTGGTTGCCTCCCATGCAGGCCGACACTCTAACTACAGAGTACATTGGCCAGGGCTTTGGAACCTTATTGATGCTTGGTGTTTTATGTTGATGATTTTCCTTTAAGCCTCTGGATAATGAAAGATGGATAAGGTGAGTGTATCAACCTTGGATGTCTTCTAATTAAGTAACTATGAGTAACTCTGTTTATAATAGAAATGAAAATATGGAGTTAGGTAAGGTGGAAAAAACAAATTTGAGCAACTGGTACACATACTTTGATAACCTTAGATATTTTTTTTCTAAATTTCCTAATATATCTTATAATTTAGATACAGCTTTTTCCACCCTAAACTGTGTTGATGGGTCATCAATTCATCACTTTTATTCCTTCACTGGATACCTAATCCAGAGAATCAAATTCTGTTATATAACTTTAGCACTTGCTATGTACCCCAGAAGATAGAAGCAGAAAGAATTCAACCAAATATTGTCTACCATGAGCCATGTCCTGGGCCAGGTGTGTCATGTATATAGTGTGTACTAATCCTCGTGACTCTACATATCGTATATTAAATCCACCATTTGGGGAAACTGAGGAAAAGGTGCATAAAATAAGACCAGAGCCCAAACCCATGATGATCTGATAATATGAATTCCTGATGTTGTTTCTTTTTTTCTTTCTTTTTTTGTATATCATGCCTAAAGGCTTAAACTAACAGCAGGAACATTTGAGTTGTTTTCTAAATTTCTATTTTAAAAAATTATGATAAATTCACATTTTGGCATTAAAAAAAAAAAACAAACATTTTTGAGTTTGAGCTGCTCAAACATTCCAAATAATTTGAGTCTTGGGTGTTGAGAGTCAGTAATTTGGAAAGATAATACCATGCCTCTTCCTACATTCTGAGATGAAGAAGGGCTAATAAGCAAGGGTGAATGGATGTGCGTTTTCCAGAAAACAAATAATAGTTGCCCTTCACCAGCCGGTGCAGCTCAGTGGTTGAGCGTCAACCCATGAACCAGGGGGTCACAGTTTGATTCCTGGTCAGGGCACATGCCTCGGTTTCAGACTTGATCCCCAGTGGGGAGCATGCAGGAGACAGCCGATTGATTATTCTCTCTCATCATTGATGTTTCTATCCCTTTATCCCTCTTCCTCTCTCTCTCTCTCTAAAATCAATTAAAAACATATTTTAAAATAATAGTAGTAGCCCTTCAAAGATAAAAGAGAATTATTCAAAATTGAGGTCAACTTAAATCTTTTAACTCTGAGTCTTCATGATGCTATCCCAGCACCATGGACCACAGCTCTGTCAGGGACAGGGTAGCTGAGCTGAGGGTGGTCTAGACCTACCCAAGGTCAGTGAGAGGCACAAGCCAACAAACAGCAAAGCAAACACTTAAGTGCAAGCTGTGCCTTTTTCTAAAGCTGGAAGTGCTTGTGCAATCTGAACTCCAGGGCCAGCCATGTTTCTGCCATAGAACAGCATGCTGGAGGGAAAAACAAACAAACAGGGATGGATGAGTCCATCCCAGGGATCCAAATGGATGTTCTAGCATTCCTGATTCTGTACAAGGCCCTCAGTGGAGTTTGTTTCAAAGTGAGGAAACCGGCAAAGATGAAGTGTACAGACGAGAAAGATGAAGGCAGAGAGGCAACCGTGATTGTTGGGAGACACATGGAAATTTGCTCCTTGGCCACTTCAAGTATACTTTTCTGGCAGCCAAAGGAGGTTGATAGCAACATTGCCTGAAAATTTTGGTAAAGGTACCTTCACTTCTCCTAGTACACTCAATTTTAAAGCTATATCCAGTAGTCCTAGCTCCTCTGTCCTTATGCACTCTTTTTTTCCCAGTTTTCCCCCAGCTTTATTAAGGTATAACTGACAAATAAAAATGTATATATTTAAGATGTACAATATTATATATATATATATATACTACCAAAGTCAAGTTAATTTAATTAATACATCCATGACCTTACATAGTTACCTTTTTTTTATGTGTGGTGAGAACACTTAGGATCTACACTCTGAGCAACCTTCAAGTGTCAATATAGTATTTGTTAACTATAGTCATCGTGCTGCACAAGAGATGCCCAATTTTGTTCATCTTAGAATAAAAGTTTGTACCTTTGATCAACATCTCCCCATTTCCCCCACTACTAAGCACCTTTCTATTTTGTTTCTGAGCTTGACATCTTTAGATTCCACATATAAGTAGAATCATGTAGTATTTGTCTTTCTGTTCTGGTTTATTTCACTTAGCATAATGTCCTCCAAATTCATCCATGCTGTCACAAATAGAAATTTTTCTTAATTTGTGATGGCTAAAGAATATTCTATTGCAATACACATGCAGATATGAACAGATTTCTTTATCTGTTCATTCAACGACAGATTCTCTGATCTCTACGTGTGCTTGACTAGGGCGCATTACTTGTCTTCAGGGTATGTGAAAGGGGGAGAAAAGGTGCAGCCAGAGAGACAGAACAGGATAGGAAATGGGAGATGAAGGTGCACTGTGGACACACTGCTGCTACTGTGGGTGTTTCCATTCTTGTGCTGCTGTGCCTTAAGGGCCTATCATTCCCTGATACAGTACATGAGAGAAGCAGATCCACTGTGCCTCCCTTCTTAGAAAATGCTGAGATGGACAACCTACCCCAGTTGTGCCGATGCCACTAAAAGCAGGAAAGAGCATTCTGAAGAGCTGAGGAGGCCACCTGCTTCATCAGGGTCAGCTCTGTTATATGTAACGCTGGTGCAGCAGACACTATTACTGCCCCACCTATATCCACTTGGGGCTCATTATTCTCAAAACATCTATATTTCTTTCTGTGGCCATAGGGCCATGCGTGGCCTGCTCCCTTGGTGGGTTGGAAGAACCAGGAAGTAATGCCCCTCGCAACAACCCTCAATCAGGAGAGGGAGCTGGTAGACAGATTCCTCAGCTTCCTTGCTCTGTGGGTAGTGAAGCCCTGAGGTGTCTCAACACAGATTCCAGAGGTCCTCAATGGGACTGAGCCTCACTCACCCACAATGGTAACATCCATCAACACACAATTTACTGCCTTCCTCTCATTCCTTATACACTCCTTACTCTCTTACCCTCTTACCAGAGTTTCCTGCACACAATTTACTGCCTTCCTCTCATTCCTTATAGCACTCCTTACTCTCTTACCCTCTTACCAGAGTTTCCTGTCACTTCACAAACAAATTATTTGCACTGAATCCTTGTGTCAGCATTTGCTTTGGGGAACAGAACCTAAGACACCTGGAGTTGGCATGAATGTGGATGACAAACTTTTAGAACTGCATCCTCCCTGATCCCAATCTATACATTTATAGTGTCACCAGTTCAAGAGCTGTTAAAAGATTCTGGGTTAAAAAAAATTACTTAGAATCATTTTATATGCTGTGTATGGGTTCATTGAAGAAACTAAAGTGGAATTTTCAATTTCTTATCCAGTTTCTTCCAGCTAATTTTTGCACTTTCCTTGATTACTGACCCCAGAATGTCATGCTGGCTCCTCTTGTTGCCTTGAGTCAATACCCTTGTCTAAAGAGTCAAGTATTGTTGACTCAATAGTCATTAGCAGTAGCCCTACTGTTCTCAATCCTGGCTGCCCATAATGACTTCATATCTGTGATCAAGGGCTGATTCTGGTAGTTGCTTGACTTGATAGAAATTCAGGGGCCAGAGAGGTTCCTGAGAGATTGTGCCAAGCTAGAAGGTACTAGAGATAGAGTGGGTCAGACGGGGGGGTTTTCCCCAAAGCATTTGAATCTATAGGAGCAAGAGGTCTCTTGAGGAGCATTAAGCCAGGAGGTTTGATGGACCCACAATGGGGACAATCATTCATAAATTTAGCAGCCAGGTTAATTGGAAACAGGCTAAAAGTACTTTGCAAGATGGGTTGGGGCAAAAGATTCAGGAATAAACCTGTGTATAAATTTTGGGTGTTGGTGGCCATCTTTTTAAGTCTCTGTAGGATGGAGAGTGAGTCTGAGAGCCTCTGAAGTCAAGCATGATTGGATAATTGCTGTTTCTTACAAAAGACACCAAATAACCTAGTTTCTAAGCATCAAACACTCCTGAAACACAAACATGTAACTTTGGGCCACTTTGAGATTCAAGACCTCCAATTCCATTTTCCCCTTGTTTAGTGGTAAAAAATATATCAAATAGAATCCAAAGAAGGAAAAAGACAATAAGATACCTGGAAATCCACATGTTCTATTTAAATAATTGGATACTAGCTGCAAATGAGGAAAATAACCAAACTTAACATGAGTGGGTTTCTCATTTGAGATTCCAAAATCCCAGAACAAACTTTAGCCCAGGATCAGTATTTCTTTGGGATTTAGTTAAATCCTCTTTGTTTTCTTTTATGTCATGAGGTGTGCAGTGGTTGAACGCTTGACCAAGTAAGTGAATATGTGGTAAATATGCCCCAAATCATATATTGTTGCCAGATCCCATTATTTAGAAGAATTACCTAAGATCATTGGTTCTTAACCTTTCTGGATCATAAACCCTTTTGTTAATGTGATACTATTTGTGAAATATGTCCACACCTGCAGCAATTTGCATACATTTGAAGGTTTATGGGCCTCCTAAAGTCCATCCCTTGGTCTCTGTTCCATGAATCTCAAGTTAAGAACTCTGATTATGTTTAGGGATCACCTAGGGACCTCTTCACTACAAGGAAGACCTTTTGGAAGTGAACAGCCATCATTTGTCTCAAATTCACTGAGAAATCCATTGAACTAGGTCTTGATACAAGATAATCATATGCCTGGCCAGGTATGGCTCAGTGGTTGAGCCTTGACCTATGAACCAGGAGGTCACATCTCCATTCCCAGTTAGGGCACATGCCCAGGTTGCAGGTTCAATCCCCAGTAGGGGGTGTGCAGGATGCAGCCAATCAATGATTCTCATCATTGATGTTTCTATCTCTCTCTCCTTCACCCTTCCTCTCTGAAATCAATAA
>NW_005356042.1:9203291-9248010 GCF_000412655.1 Myotis brandtii
TATATATATACATATATATATGAGAATCATAGAATTTTAAAAGAGATATAGCCCACAGAATGAGAGCCAACTTCCTCATTCATTGAGAAGGGCTGTTGACATAATCTCAAATTTGGTTAACCCCAAATAAACAAATAAATGGAAAGCAAGATTAGACAAGCTTTATATTATTGACAAGATAGACAGACAAATATGCAATATTAATGTCAACCAAAGAGTCTGTGTATCTTTTAATCACAATGGCACCAACCATATCCACCAAAACAAAGTGCAATTTCATTTGTGTGCAGTAGGCAAATCCTCAAAAAACATCTGCTTAGAAAATGGATGCTCTTTGCTTGCAACAGCATGTCATGACAATGCAGCAGTTTCACTGTTCCTATTTAGGAGCCAATAAATTGTCCAATCTGACAGCTAGAAGTCTGGTAGTGGGTTGCCATAAGCCAAAATCTATAATATCAGGAGATAGAGACACATGATGGAAATAAAAAATCTATATTACATTTAGAAAATTATATTCAGTAGCCACCATGTTTTTAAATTTTTTTCCAAAAAGGACAAAAACAATATTTTTCTATTTGAAAAATATCTCTGTTAATTATGGAGACATACATTCCCTGCATCAGAAACTAAACATGGTAAAATGAATTGAACCAATGTTCTCTGAGAAGTCACTGGTGGAAATAAATGAGTCCCAGTGAATTAATACTAAATGTTTTCTGTTCATTTTTCCTTTATTACAAGGTTGAATTAATAATATTGGGGGGATAAGGGGTAAACAAACAGTAAAGTGATGTGTTTGCCCTGATAGCATCCCTTAATAAAAGCTGCTTCTAGACGCTTATGTGCTTTCATAGCAAACTGCTAAGTACATCTAGATTTTAGGGTTAAAAGCCCATCTTATGGTAAATTACTCTAGACTCTAATTTGGCAAGAGTAAATGATTTGCGGTCCAAAAGGGGATTTGGTGCCAAGCTCCTAATTTGGGCTGTATACAATATTTCAAGACCAACTTTCATTAGTATCAATTTACAAATGAATTATGTGTAAGCAACTGAATCCTACAACAAAAACTAGCATGCATTAGACTTTTCTTTGATCACACTCTAGCTTTGTTAACCCAGTGCTTTTAAAGATGCTGAAAGAAATTGGGAACAGGAGGAGAGATTATTGACTAGCCTTTTATCTCCAAGTTTATCTATTGTTTTCTGAGTGGAATTGCTATGTTTGAACAGTTAAAAGAGGTGTGAAATTTAGAGGTTAAGTGAGGACTCTGCTGCAGACTGCCTAATTAGAATTTTACCTCTGCCAAGTTCTATATAACTTAGCTTCTTTGGGCAAATTATTTCATCTCTCTGGGCCTCAGTTTCTACATCTGAAAAAAAAAAAGAGAATGAAAACTGTGCTCTCTCTCACCTCCTAGGGTTATTATCAGTATTAAGTAGGATGATCCATTTAAGAACTTAGCCCAGTGCCTGGCACATGGCAGATGTTCAATAAGTGTTAGCTATGATACTGATGTTGCCTCTAGATATGAAGAAGGAGAGAAGGATAAAAAGGAAGAAAAGGATAAATAAGGCAGGGGGAAAATAATATTTCCTGATCATGTCTCTGTTGAAAACTGTAGTTGATGCTTTCAAATACATAGATCTGAAGAATGCTATAAGAAAAAAAATAAACAACAAATACTGACTGATATGTACACCCCTCCTATAGTCTACAACCACATTCTTCCTACAGTCTACAACCACACCCTTCCTAGAGTCTACAACCACACCCTTCCTATAGTCTACAACCACAACACCTGGTAGCCACCAGTACTAGTAAGTTTCAAGACCTTGAGATTGACGCCACCAGCCTCAGACATATAGAAAGGAAAGACTATTCTTTATAAGTGACCAGAGTAAATAGAGCTGTTTTAGGTAATCAGTCAACCAGTGTCCTCATTCTTTTATTTTTATCACCTTTAAAAACATCAAATTTAAAATTACCCGCCAGGAGCTCTGATAACCAACCACCTAAGAGAAAACAGGTCCAGTAGGCCGGTTCCTTGTGTTATGGCCAATTTTTCTCCTCCAAAAGTAAACTACAGCAATCTCTTTAAATACTGAGCAATGTGTAAGTTGCTATCTCTGCAGCTCTTAGACTTTGGCCAATTTTTGAACTTTTTCTGACTCCCAAGCCTACATTTTCTGATGTCCCTCTAAATTTCAAATGGGGAGCACCAGCAGGAAATTGAAGAGAAGAGAGAGAGTGACTTTGGGAGATGTATTTCTCTGCCCATATCTTTGCAAACATTCCTTCATTAGGTCTCTTCCAATGAGCCAGTTGGAGCTGTCCATGGTCTCCCTGATGGGACTCAGAAATCATCCTAAGCAGTGGTTCTCAACCTTCTGGCCCTTTAAAACAGTTCCTCATGTTGTGACCTCCAACCATAAAATTATTTTCGTTGCTATTTCATAACTGTAATGTTGCTACTGTTATGAATCGTAATGTAAATATCTGATATGCAGGATGGTCTTAGGCAACCCCTGTGAAAGGGTCGTTCAACCGCCAAAGGGGTCGCGACCCACAGATTGAGAACCTCTCTCCTAATGGAATCAAGACCACTACTCTTGCTTGGCATGGGTGTTCTAGGAAACCCAGCCCCCCAAACCCATCACTGACCTGCTGCCACAAATCAGTTGGAGGCTCTTATTCATGGTAACTACCTAGCCCCTGGGGGTATTTGTGCTTATAACCCCTGTCCTGGCATGGGGAACTGACTTCTAAAAACAGTTCTGAGTAATTCAGACATTACCAAGCCCACATTAGAAAGGTTGACCTGCGTTTATGGCTCACCCTGCCATTATCCCTTCAGCCTCACACGTCAATTTCTTTTGAAATTATGTTGGGGAGTAATAACCAGAAGTATAATCACATCATTACATTTCAAGAAACCATATATTGAAAGCAGAGCTACAAATTTAAGAAACAATCTGGGGGAAAAAGAAAAGCTTTCATCTGGTGCATGAATATTTTAGGGAGTGTGGAAAGAGCTTTGAAACCAACAGACCTGAGATCTAATATTAGCCTCTGGTAGTGCAGGTTCTACCCAAATGCTTAATCACTTGGATGCTCTTGTTTCCAGATTTGTAAAATGGGGATGATAACATCCACCCCACGGGGTTATTATTTACATTAAGTGAAATGGAGTTGCAGGAGTAACCTGGCATCCGGTAGATAGTAAATAACTGACAGCCTTTTTTCTTTCATGATTCCAGTTCAAGACACTGAATCTGTATTTGATTTATTCATAGTTTAGTCATCAGAGAAAGTTTCCTCAACACAGAGATACCTAAGGAAGAAAGTGTCTGATTACTTTGTGATGGCCCAATGGTATCTTAAATCTGGACCCAGATGGTTACAGATTAATCACTGCATGCACATGACCTTTGCTCCTGAGAAAACAAGCACTAACCAGTGATAAAGACACACTGCAGATGTCTTCTGTAAAGGCCATGGTCTCTCTCTGTTTTATTAGTTTTCATATCTAAACACACACACACACACACACACACACACACACACACACACACACACACACAGCCCTATAGGGGCCCTTGTAAATCTTACCATTATTCACTGGATTCTCACCCAAATGACAGATACATCTTGAGCATTAAATTAGTATTTAAACCTGAATCTAAATAATGTGTTTTTTCCTAAACATAAAAAATTATCAGCATCTCTCTGGGTGGGGGTAGAGAAGGTCCCTTTGTTTTCTAGTTAAACAGTAGCCTGGATACAGGATGGTGACAGGTTTAATTTCTTGAGCTAATTCTGATCCATCGGTAATAACTGCCTTAAGTGATGTGATGAAAATTTTCTGAGGTCTTGAGGAGTGAAGTCATGGATTAGCAATGCCTCCCCTTGAAACAGGTAAGTGACTGGTGGCAGCACAAGTATCACCTATTTGCTACCTTTGGTCCAAGGTCGAGGCAGACAGTGTACAGTGGCAGTGCTCTTTCTGTGGCTACTGTGGCCCCTACTCTGAACTTATTCGTGAACTGTCTTTTGGGTGTGCAAATGAGCACCGTTGAGTTGTGCTCCATATGAGTGAGTCTCCCAAAGCTGGGTTCTATCAAATCACACTGGTAATACACAGTAAACAGCAAACCTTAATTAACGGAAAAGTCACCATTCTTTCCCACAACAAAGAGTAATTTATAGGAAAAACTATTAAGAAATATTACAATAGAAAAAGTGGAATCTCATTTGGACTGTTGGACTTCGAGGTCAAATTGTGAAAGAATAAGGAGCAACTGATGCCAAGTACATAGTGTGGATGAATCAGATCAAATGTGCACTGTGCTGGGCTCATTTGGAGGAAAGAAAAACTGACAGAATCCCTGTCCCTCCTGGGCATTCAGTCTAGTTGGAAAAGGCAAACTCCCAAAGGCTATGTGGGCAAGGCTGACATTTGGCCAGTACACACAGGTACAGCCATGTGGAAACACTGGAATACTTCTGTGTCCCTGGATAAAAAGCTGATACTCCAGCACCCATGAGTCCCCTGCCCTAGTGCCCAGCTTTCCTCTGGGATCCCCTAGAACCTTGTTTTAAATCAGCAACTAAAAGTGTAATGCTTATCACAGTAGGAAACTCTAGGAACTCCAGACACAGGCGGTCCATTCTGAATTAACAAGGTGTTAATTATTTTAAAATCATGCCTGGACTCAGTGCAATAAGCCAAAATATCACAAGTGGATATTTTTCCAGTGCCCATAAATAAAGGTTTATTGGCACAAAGACTCACCCTTTTATTCACCTGTTGTCAACTGCAGAGTTGAATGGTTGTAATACAGACCTTCTGCTGTAGAAAGCTTGAAATATTTACTATTTGGTCCTTTATAGAGAATGTTTGCCAACTCTCTCTACCTCCCTCCCCCTTCATTGGAATATTAAAACATCAGTATCTGAGTGTTCAATAAAATAATGAATTACTGGAGTTATTTTGAGAATGCACTCTGGGGAGGTGTTAAAGTCAGCTCTAAATGAAGAGATGAGCAGGAATAGGAGAGGGAAAACTTGTTACCTCCAGGGACCCATGTACTCCCTTTATATATCCATAGGGGGGAAAGACTGGAGGGGAAAAAAACAAAAAACAACCACAGGTTCTACCTAGAATCAGATAATTGAGTTTACCTAGCTTTGCTACTACATGACCTTGGTCCAGCCACTCCACCTTCCAGAACTTTTGTTTCCTATTTGTGATATGCCTCTCAGGAGAGCTGTCAAATTTAATAAGACAATGTATGTAAGGAACCTGACTCTATGCTGTAAGTTCCAAGAGGGCAATGGTTTTGTCAGCTTTGTTCACTGAGTTGTATGTAGGGCCCAGAGCATTCTTGAAAAACAATAGACACAAAAACATGTTTGTGGAATGAAAAAAAAAGTAAATAAATGAATGGTGGCAATTTTTTTTTTCATTGTATTAAGTGAATAGGGACATAATCTGTTTGGATACCTGCAAAGTATATAAGAGATAGAGAGTTAGGAATTAGGGTACTTTTCCCAGAATGAGCCAAAGAGCTCCTCATGATCCAAGATAGAACTCGGCAAAGAGGGGCCAGTTCATGACTGTTGGGGAGCACGAGAGACTTGGTTGGAAAGTTTGTAAGGAGGACATTCTGATATAAGTGAAGTGTGTGGAATGGAAGGCCACCTGCCCTGTTTATCGGAATTCCGACTTAGGGGAGACTTAGGGGAGTGTCGAAGGAGGCACCCCTAATTATTGCTTGACCTTTCCAAACAAGTCTGTGCATATGCAGACCCCGGGGTGTTTACTGGAATCCTTATGCTTAATCCCTGGATGCCCTTGCCTAGAGGACAATGTAAACACATGTGTCCTCCCAAGAGTACTCACCCTACTGATTGTATTTAAAGATAAAAATTCCCAATAAAAGCCTAACGAGGCAGGCAATCGGGGGCTGCCTGGCTCCTTCAGCCAGGCTGTCCCTTAGCCCTCTCCCCCACAGGGAAACTGTGTTGGAGTAATCTGTTCATCCATTGTTCAGAGGCTGCTGGTCAGCCCCAGCACATGACCACAGCTGCTGTTTTCCTCCTGTTGGTGTCTGAAGTAATTACCAGTAGCCCTGGTGAGGAATGGGTGGATAGTGTAGTTGCTAATGGTAAAGGGTCTACAAATAACTTGCTTGGATGCTGGGCTCTATTCCACTATTTACTCATTGTATGAACTTGGGTGAGTAAAGTGCTCTACCTCCCTAAATCTCCATGTCCTCATCTGTACAATGGGGATAATATAGTACATGATTCAAGAGTTGGTTTAAGCATTTCACAAAATAATGCAGGACAAGTGGCTGGTGCATGGCAATGAGCCTGAAAAAAAAATGATCATCATCATTATTTAGAAAGGGTGCTACTTTGAGGTTTCCCTGTTCCCTTTAAGCCCAAGCTGATTCCAACATGTCATTTGACTGGCCTTTTCAGTCTCCCTCCCCAGTGTCCCTCTCCTTAGCTTAGGTTGCTAAGATGGAGAACACAGTCTCTGAGTTAACCAAATGAAGGGGTTCACAGAGACTGAAGTTGGCACAAACCCTTAATTTCTAGTCTGCTTGCACAATTGTCCATGAACTAGTGCTCTCAGATCAGAAGCTAGAGCTGCCAAGCAGAGACCTGAGTTAGCTAACTGCAGACAAAGGATTCTCTCACCTACTTGTTTGTGCCATTTGGTGAAGGGATGTGTGTGTCTGTTGGAGATGAGTATGCAAATCAAACACCATGGAACACTGAGCTGAGGAAAGAGTGAGCAGGGAAGGTGGGGCCTCTGAGTCTACCTGAGTCTTCAGCTGAATCCAGTGCTGGTTACCTTTAAATGGAACAGAGAGCTCTGAGCACCAGGAGGAATCAGCATGATGGTTTCC
Source organism: Myotis brandtii (assembly GCF_000412655.1). Classification (NCBI taxonomy): domain Eukaryota; kingdom Metazoa; phylum Chordata; class Mammalia; order Chiroptera; family Vespertilionidae; genus Myotis; species Myotis brandtii. The sequence goes on from NW_005356042.1 coordinate 9,210,218, forward strand.
TAGACTATTACTCAGCCCTGGAAAGAAATAGCTTTTCTGCCAGTGCAGGAGGTAAGGGGAGTTTACATGTTCTGTGAAGAAGGAATTCAGGCATAAGAATCAACCTCAAAGGAACTGAAGTAGGAAAAATTGGTTTAAATTATTCTACAACTTCAGAGATAAAATATCGTAACAACTGGAAATGAAAACTATAGTTTTTGAAATATTAAGGGTGAAGGGATATTATATTTTAGGATATTTGGTTAAGGTATGACAACATAACTACTCATTTCAGTCATAGAGAAATTAAGCCTAAGTTTGAGAAAATGGGATTGGCTTCAGTAACATCAAATATTTTCTAAATTAACAAAATGTGCTAGGTGCTATGTGAGTCAGATGTGAAACTTTTAAACAATTATTTTATGTTGTTTATCAGCCAATTGGACTAGTTTATCTCCAAAAGGAAATATTTGAAATAATCCTCCACCCCTCCACCCCCAGATTTCCATCTCAGGGGAGAAAAACAAAAATAACCTCCTTGATGTTGCAATGATTTGAAACTGATTTACAATGTTCTCAAAAACAACAAAGAGGATTATTTCACAGAACTGGTGAGTTTGCTGGGAGGGTCTATATCCTGTGCCCTTCCCTGGTTCTCCCAGGAAAGGCTGCCTCATTGAAAGCTCTTTTGCAGACAATATTATCTGGACTATTTCCACCCCGCACAGGCCTGTGGTCTCCTGATAGACTGACTGACTTAAAGCCACTCACCAATGCCCCAGGCCATCCCCTATTTTTCTAATTTCAAGAGGATACCTCTGAGAGGAGCATCTTCTGCTTAAATGGTTGACCTGAGATAATGCTGCCTCCACTAAGCCTTCTAATCTCTTTCCCTCTAGGGCCTTTCACAGAATTAAGAAAAGGTTTTTGGGGAGCAGCCCTGTGGATTCCAAGCCTCCTTAGTAGCACAGAAATCTACATAACAGACAAGAGGAAGGAGGCTGTAGAGAATAAAATGAGTGATACCAAGTTTGCTCTGTTACTATATTGGGCGTAAAAATACTTCAAGGGTTTTGACTTTTAAATGATATGGCCCAGTAGGGGTTCACTGAGCATGGGGCAGACTGACACAGAAATGAGAATAATCATTCAGGAGAATGGTCTTTGAAACTTGAGATACAGAACTCAATTGAATAATGAAACACTGGGAACTCCACAAGGTATTTTTTTCACCTCTATAAAGAACATTCAATTAAAGCTTTTTCATTTGGACAGGAGGGGTGGAGCTATTTCTCTCTCTCTCTCTCTCTCTCTCTCTCTCTCTCTCTCTCTCATTTCCACAAAGAGTATCTTCTTGGATCCTGGTCCCATTTTCTTTTTCTGATTTCTATGGCCTGTTTTTACTCCCTCCTGAGTCCACAAAGCCTACATACCCTGCCTTCTCACAGGTTGATGGAAATCCCCCATGCTGCCCTTGGAAATGCTCATTACCAAGGAAAGACACAATGGCTTCACTAGGTGATGCATTGGTGATGCTTCCAGAGGCTTCTAGTGCCTCCATTTCATGGGCCACTTGCTTAGCTGCTTCTAAAATGCCTTAGTGCTATGAAGGCTGCATTTAACTTAGCCATCTGTGAATAACTCCATCAGGGGCAGATTGAAATCCAAAGTCAAGACTGCTTCCTGGCCAGAATGTCATCCTGTCTCACACAGGCCAGCAAGCATGATTTTCTGACATAAGAGGCCAATGCTGTTGTCCCTCTCGTGGGAGCCCTTGGGAGCCCTTGGGAGCGTGCCATGCATTACATGTGGACTTCCTTACAAATCAATTAGCATTTGGAACTTTATAGTCTGTAATGATGTCATACAGCCTGTGTGTAGTCAGGCATTAGGCAATGATTTCAAAATTAATTGTCATTGGACTAGCAGAGCTATACATTTCTTTTTTGGAGTGTGGCAAGATAATAGGAATACAGAAAATGGATATAGGGCTCCAGAGGATGGGGTCATGCAGCCAATTCAAACTTACTCTGATTAAAAATCTATGGGGACTACGCTTGGTGCTCGGTGCTTGGTGCAGTGGCATGTATGACACAGCCTTTGTCTCAATGATCTTAGAGACTAGTGGAGGGAACAGGGGATCTTAACCTGAAGTCCACTACTTGGAGAGCCTTATGAATGGTCTTTAGGGGGTGCAGAAACCTCTAAAATTGTACATAGACTGAATTTCTATAAATGGGGAACAATGGATCCATGGTTTTTATCAGACTCTAAGAGGGATATAGGACAGCACTATAACACAAAAATACCAACTATTAGTCTAGTATAATTTTATTCTGTATTCCCCAAGCATGTGAGAATGGGTTTTGAATGAATAAGTAATGATTGAATGAGTAAGGGATGATTTCCACCCTGGGATGGGCATATATGTCCACCTGTCTGACAGTAATCCTGTGGTTCCAGGACAGAGAAGTTGTAGAATCATCTCTTAGCTCAGGTTGCAAGTATAAGAAGTCAAGGATTGGAGAAAGTTCAGAGATGAATGGCTCATATACAGAAAAGTAAAAATGAGAAGGAGGTCAAAGCAAAGAGAGACTGCATGGGTATTTCCAGCCAGAGCAGTTACCAAAGAATATAGAGGTAAAGGAGCAATAGGCCAAACCATGCAAGTTCAGGACAATATGGGATGTTGGTGGACAATAAAGCCTTAGGGAGGGGGTCTAAAGAAGATTTTAAGAACTTGGGGTTGGAATAAGGCAGCCTTGACTTCAAATCCTGCCTCTACTCTTTGTTAACTTCTCTTATTAGTTTCTTCAGCTGCAAAATGGAGATACAGCACTACCTCCTCAAAGGGTTATTGACAGGAATAAATGAAAGAACTCATGCAAAGCACAGAGCTATTGCTCAGAATAGGGCTCTGATTGAATTCTAGGGGAGAGTCAGATCCCCCTAGATGGCTACACTAGAGTGGATACTCGTTACCATGGTTTGATGCCACTTAAGTGTTTCAAAAATCTATTCACATTCATTTCTCTTCTCCTATACATTCTCACTTCTCCCATGTGGCTCTTGCAAGGTCCCTCCTATTATTGAACTACATTTACTCTTTCCTTGTATTAATCAAAGCTTCCACATACGAAATTTATTTCTTTTTGAGAAGATAATACTTTCCTGATAGAGAATTATTAGGAAATCTGATGAGGGAGAAGAATGCTCTCAACTCTCCATCTGACTGCTCTCCCTCTCCTTCACCACCATCCTCTCTGCAGCTACCAAACCCTGTTAATTCAGTCTCTTTCATACTCTGGACCTTGGCAATTCCATCCATATGCAACTGTCCACACCAGCTGTCACTGGATGATTGCAATTGTCACCTGAGGGATCTCCTGGTCCCCAGTTACTCTCTTCTACTTCTCCCCTACAGTTCTAGATAACTACTCTTCCTACATCACCAATTCACATAAAATCCTATGAAAATATTGTTCCTTACAGAATAAAGAACAAATCCCTCACATGGCATTCAAGGCCTTTCATAAATCGGTGCAACTGAATTTCCTGTTCTTCTCACCCCATTTTTCTATACTTCTGATGCCCCAGAACCAACTGACTACCAGCCATTCTCTGAAAGGGGCACATGCATGCACAGCCCATGCCTGGAACACCCTCATGCCATTGGCCACCTACCAAAATAAATCTCTCTGTCTCTCTTTCTCTCATAGCTAACAAGCACTTATTGCATTTGGCTTTTTATTAATATGTAGTTGATTGCTTATTTTTCTCTTATTCAAATAGATACTATCTCCTTGAGGCAGGCATCGTATATTATTTAGTTCCGTATTTTCCAGCACCTGGTTCTGTGTGTTGTATGAACAAGGCAGTCAGTACATAATTGACGAATCAGTTAGGATGAATCTAGCCCCCTATTTGATTAATGGAATATTTCCTAAATCAGTGATTATCAAAGTGTGATTTGGTGCCCCCAGGGACCTCTGAAGCCCTTTCAGTGGATATATAAGGTTAAAACTATTTTCATAATAATTCCAAGATATGATTTGCATTTTTCAGTCTTATTCTCTTATAAATGCAGTGTATAAAAGGTTCATTGATAGGATTTCAAATTCCACATCTCAATTAGCCTTTAAGAAACTAAGACTTCTTGAGTATCAAAAAACAATATCCATAGTTATCTAAAAAGACTATTAAAATGCCCATCCCTTTTCAACTATGTATCTGGGTGAGGCAGGATTTTCTTCAACCAAAACAACATATCACAAAAAACTGAATGCTGAAACAGATATGAGAACCCAGCCAATTCCTATTGCTATGTCAAGAAGCCCTATTTTAGAAATGTTGATCTAAAGCATTCAATATAATTAGATATACTACATTCTCCCAACGTATTTTGTGAGAAGTGTGTGTGAGAGTGTGTGAAATATAATTTTAAATTCCACTAATCAGTAAGTCAGTCTCCACCTAGAGCTCCAGGACTATCTAGATGAGGAAGCAATCCTTCATGTCACAATGAGTAGTAGCTAAAGAAGAAACATCCCCTTTAAGTGAAGGTGAGAGCCATTCTGAGACAGAGGGTGTCAAGACTGGGAAATACCTATTTATTGTTTTGTCATGCCGATTCTCCTGGAGTGTGCCCACAATGCCTGCCCACAGAAAGGAGATACTCACTGCGCAGACTGGTTAGAAATGAAGCCCGAAATTGGGACCTGAGATGTGAAAGCTCTTAGAATCTGAAGACTGGCCTACAGATGGCCTAAGACTCCCAGTGTGAGAAGAAATCACTTAGATCTGTGGGCTTTGTACAGAAACTCTATTTTTCCAAGACAATATTAACTGACAACCTGTTGATTAAAACAAACAACAACTGAAAGAGTGAATTGCTCTGGTAGAAACAGGGATGTCCTTCCCCCTGGAATTTCCTGTTGCTACTCTATCTTTCTGCAACTCACAATGCCATTTGAAACTATTTCTCTAGCTCAGCTCTCAAACTGAACACTCAGGAGGTGAAGTATCCTGTCAAAGGCACACCACCACGCCTGGACCATCCATTCTCAAGACACCTTCTTGATATAATTCTGAGTCATCCTCAAAGGTGGGCTTTATTTACGCACAGGGTACAATGCCCCTTCATACATTATATATCCTCTAGCATCACCTTAAGAAGACACTACCTCATGAGTTCCCAATCCCTCTCATTAACTCCCAGGCTTAGGAATTCAGACTGAATTAGCTCTTTGTGTAATTAACCAGAGAGATACTGATATTTTGTGACATCTCTAATTTCTTTGAGCAACCCAACCACATAGAAACTGAAGACAGATTGCCTCCCAACTCCTCCAGTCCTGTCAAAGGCACACCACCATGCCTGGACCATCCGTTCTCAAGACACCTTCTTGATATAATTCTGAGTCGTCCTCAAAGGTGGGCTTTATCTACACACAGGGTACAATGGCCCCTTCATACATTATATATCCTCTAGCATCACCTTAAGAAGACACTACCTCATGAGTTCCCAATCCCTCTCATTAACTCCCAGGCTTAGGAATTCAGACTGAATTAGCTCTTTGTGTAATTAACCAGAGAGATACTGATATTTTGTGACATCTCTAATTTCTTTGAGCAACCCAACCACATAGAAACTGAAGACAGATTGCCTCCCAACTCCTCCAAGACACCCTGAGGGGTGGGGAGTGTAAAATCCCCAAGAGAAATGGGAGAAGGCCAAATGTAGGGCTCATCCGAACAACCTTTTATCAACCTGAATCTAACCTGAGCTCCATAGCTCTGCTGATGTAATAAGAAACAGTCAAAGTAACAAAAGATAATTCCTTTGGAGCACAGAAGCAAGTCCAAAAAGGAAACATATAATTGACAGCCTGGTGGGGGATTGGACCTGGAAGCTCACCTCTACCTGTGCCTAAGCACTACCCATGTTCTTGCCAACATGTCCTACGAAAGTTGATCCAAAGGCTTAATGAGCCAAAAGGCATTAAGCGTCGTACATGTGAGTAATGCCACTGATTGTTGCTTCTTTAATTGGATGCAAATAGCATCACCTGGGCTCCACATCCAAGGATCTGTCCTGCTCTTTGTCACACAGTACTCTAATGCACCCTGTTCCAAAGAGTCTGGCAAGAGAGAAATATATTAACTGTGAGCTCTGCTGGCTTCTGCCAAATTCACAAACTCCCAGCTAAGCCTATAGATAGAATGAGGGGTAATTTCATGCAAATGATCTGTGCTATTCCCTAAGCTCCAAGATTAGAGATGTCAGAAAATGTAAGTGTTCCTCCGGTTAATAACACAAAGAACTAATTCAGTCTGATTCCCTAAGCTAGGTGTTAAAAAGCAGAAGTTGTGAACTTGTGGAGGGATGGTTTCCTTAGGGTGATGCTAGAGAGGGCCAGGTGTGTGCAGAGGCTATGGTACCTGATGAGGGAAACAGCCACCTTATGAGGGTCATTCTAAATCACGTTGAGGTGTCCAAAGGCTCATGTGGCCCTTGGGACTTGGCCACCTCCCAGGTACCTCCTGGAAATATGGGCAGGTGTTAGGCTGACTGCTGCTTGGAGAAGACCATTCCACGCCAAGGCAGAGCTGCTTGCAGGGGTTGGGAACAAAATCTGATACATGTGCAAAGTATCTCTCTCTCTCTCTCTCTCTCTCTCTCTCTCTCTCTCTCTCTCTCCATCTTTCCTTTCTGAAAGAGACACTTGGTTCCTAGTTGTATCTCTCCTAGTTCTTTGAAAACACATTTCTCCATTTCTAGATGCCACATGATATTTGGCCATAGTCTCCAGAGACCATTGACTTATTATTCAAACAGGGTACTTCTTGGAGATAACTTTATATCATGGGAATGGTATATAGCAGTGGAACACTTTGCGGGCGGGTGGGGGGGGGGGTGACACCATTCTCCAATTTATTGGGTCCACGGTGTAGCACAGGGATTATGTGTCAGATTTAGGATTTTCAGATTTTAATGTTCAGGTGATCCTGAAGTATCTTCGATGTTCTTTGAAATAAAATACATACACCCTCTCCCTCCATCGCATTTCATACAGTCACTGGAATACACCTTGATTACTACATTTGCTAAAAGAAAGAAAATAAATTGTCATCAATTAGGAATACATGGGTGGGTTTATTGGTCACCAAATTTCTGAAATAGAATGTCAAATTATAGACAGATATATCTTAAGCCAGATAGCATAAGTTATTAAAATAAAAAACATGGTTAGTCATTTTCCTGGAGGCTGACTGAGGATTGGGTCCTGCCTTCCCCCAGTGGCTGGGAGACCCTATGAAAATCCATTCACCCCTTAACTTTTCTAGACTACATATCTCTCTAATTATTAAATTTGGGGTTATAGTAATTCCTACTTCTGAAGTTAATGTTGATGATTAAGTGAGGTGATGCATATGTCTCCCATATAATAAATTCTCAAAAGGCAGCACATAAACTATTTTTCATTAATTCACATAATTAAAGTACAATTCTTTGCACTTAGTAAGTACTCAGAATTAACCTATCATCATCAGTATCGACCCACCCACATCATCCTTTCTAATGACATTTTCTTCCAAATAATGAAATGAGTCAAATGGGACACTTTTATGTTTGTTTGTTTCCTCCACCCAGGACATATGCTCTGTTGGTTGTTTTGTGTGGAGGAGGGGGGATTCTGTTTTTAACGGTGTAATATATGCCAGGAGATTGGCCATGCCAAGCTATATAAATGCGTAAGGCAAAAAAAATCCAAATCAATTATTTAAAAATTTTGTAGAATCTGTTTCCAGAAGAATTCCACCTAAAAATATTTATTTTTCCCAGCATGAGATTGGCCTCAATGAAGAAGAGTGTTCAGCAATAAGGCCATGGGCTTGTTTTTTCATGTGAGATAGAGGATCTCTTTACAAGTGAACTGTATTTTATTTTATGGAGCTATTTCTTCCAAATAAGTAGAGCTATGACTCACTTATTATAAATTATGGATCCTCACGTGGTCCATACACCTGTTAATTTACAACTCTTTGAGGCCACACACAATGAGGCATGTTTTACTGTTAAGTAGTCACAATTCTTGTCCAACTACTCTTGAAAATAATAGTTTTTTGATTTGGAAGAGCACAGGTACATTCATTGCAATCATGCTCTCTGGCATAGATGTTTCTAGAAATGAGTTTACAGGTTTTCATTTTCAATGAGATAGTGTCAATTTTGTCCCACAGATTATCCTGAAATATCAATGATGGGTTTTGAGATAGATAAAACAACATACATTCCTCCATTCGGCCTCCTTCATACAGTTATGGAGATATGCCTAGATTCCTAACTTTTCCAAAAGAAAGGAAATAAATTGTAGTCAATTAGGAATCCATGGGTGGCTTTACTGATTATCAAATTTATAGAATAGAGTACAAGATTATAGATAGATGAATCTTGAGCAGACGGTACATGTTATTAAAATCAAGAGCATGATTAATTAGTCACTTACTTGGAGTGATTTATCTTGTACCTCTCTCTACTGGTGTTGGAATTGCCTGCTGTGGACGTCAGGTGTACCACTCTATTATGAATACTAATCAAAGTCCACATAAGTGCAGATTAAGGGTAAATTTGAGCTTCTCTGAACATCCATTTTAAAGAGCTGACTTTTATTAAGTAGGCCTGAAGTCAAGAAGCTCATAAAACTACAGAGAAAAGGATAAACTCTCAAATGAGCCAAGTGCCAAGCTAGTCCTGCGTACCTGGGACCTCAGGGCTGCCTTCCTAACTTATATCTAAATAAGAGAGCCCTACCTCTTCTCCTTCCCATATTTCTTTAATCCACCCTACTTCTCTTCATTTCAGTGGTCATTTTCTTCTGAATATGCCCTTCTGCTGTGCCTCTAACTGGCTAAGTCTTTCTGTCTTCCTGTTAGTAGCTTAAATGTAATTTCCTCCTGGAAACCTTACTTGCTTCCCCTTCACCTCGTCCTAGAGATAGTTATCAGCTGTCATGGTGCCCTGTAGTTTCCCCTTATAACCTGTATCAAAATGGTCACTAATTGCTTTTATAATAAGCCATTAGCACTTTTTCTTCCTTCCCTAGGTTCTAACCATGTATAGGCTATTCCTCAGTTCCTGAGCGCAGTGCAGGCCCTCAATAAATGAGGGGGTCAAACAACAATGATGAAAGCCATATGTAGGGGAAACCACTAGCTGCCCACCCAAATCAGTGCCCAGCTGGGCTCACAGCTGGACTACATTTCCCAAACTTCCTTGTAGGTAGGTGGTCATATGACTGAGTTGGGATGACTTACCATTTCTAGACTCAGACCATATAAACCTCTCAGAGCAGCTCTATGATATTTCTTCATTCTGGCTGAAAGGGATGTTTATGTCTAGGGTCACTTTGAAAGCCACGTGTTGAAAATGGGAGAGCCACCCATTGGCTTGGGTTTCTTGTAGAAGAAACTCTGGGGCCTAAACTACTGGCCCTGACTGTTGTGTGAGCAGGATATAAACTTTGGTGCTGCTAAATGACAAAAATATCAGGGTCAATTTGTTATTGCAACTTAGCCCACTCAAATTAATGCATTAAGGATACTGATACATTGGATTCAGGCCTAGAAATGAGTGAAAATAGTCTTTTAAAAATTTGTCTATTTATCTCCACTTACTTCTTTTTCACTTCTAACTCAATCTCCAATATCTATGAGAATAGTCTGATGACTGGTGCATCTTGGTAAGAGAGCCTCCATTGCCTCTTTTATTTCTCCCTATTCTTCCATGCTGCCCTAGAAATTCCACATAAAGCCCTGGGTATGGATGAGCTCTCACAGTTATGAGGAGGGACTTCCCAAAGCAATAGAAAACTGAGCAGTCTTGTCATTGAAATTAGAATCTCATCTAGCAAGCAATTCCATTTAGTTCAATGCAGAACTTACTTTTGCCCCTAAGACAGTTCAGGGATAGAAAGAATTGGTGGAAAGATTTTTCAAACAAATGAAAAGTTCTCCTCTATGTCCTTGAGGTTTCAGTCAAGTCACCTCAGAGCTGCGGCCTACCTCCTAGAGGATGCCTCTCTGTACCCTGACTGCCCAATCTCTGACTCCAGCTGAGCAGAGGCAGGCTCACACAGCTTTGCAAGCTTCTGCTGAGCAAGTTAAGATGCAGGCACTACCCACCATCACAGAGAGCCAATCAGTCATCTGCTTGGAGCTTCCTGGCCAGGGAGCCCGCCCCTCCTGACCTAACCTTACTCTAGTGGTGGAAACCTCTGCTCTTATTAGGAACTCCTGCTCCCAGAGTTGTGTGGCCTTTGGCCCTAAAAGGGAGGAACTGAGCACTTTCTGGCCCGGTATGGTTCTCCCCTACTCCTGAAAGCCCGTTCCTTCCACAGGAAATGTCCCTTGGTGCCAACTCTGCCAAAACGGAATGGAACATTTGCTCATATTGAGCCACACCTGTTGTCAACAAGCATTTGCTTCCAATCTATTTAAGCGCCATGGGGGAAGGAGAGTGTGTGGGTCTCGGGCATTTTTATTTTTTTTGGCAACGGTGTCCACAGCACCTGGGAAAGCTCTATAGAGCCTATGCACTTATTTGGGATGTGGAGTTGCCCCTAGTAACAGCTGCTGTGTTTCAATAGAGACCGGAGGCCTCTGGGAAAGTCATAATGCCTCACCCAGGCCCCTGTGCAGAGGTGAGTGCCAGGCACTTGGAGTTGAAAGGCAGTCGGAGCCTGTTAGGATTCTTGCAGACTCACCAACAATAGGAATAAAGCAGAGAGAAGGACAGGATTGATAAACGTTTGCTAAATGATTATTTTAAGGATGGGGGGTTGTGTGGATAGATTAAAGAGTATATTGATGAATGAAATGGTCGGTGAGTGGGTAGATGACTAAAAAGATGACTGGATAAATAGATTTATAGGTAAATAAATAGGTAGGTAAATGGGTGGATGAATTGATAGATATAGATAGATAGATAGATAGATAGATAGATAAACAGATGTGTGGATAAATGGTTGGATGCATGGGTGAGTGGATGGCTCAGTGAATGGATGGATGAATGGATCGGTGATAAATTGGTGAGTGGATAGAGAATAAATGGATGCTTGATGAGTGAGGGTGAGTAGGTGGTGCATGGGTAGGTAGCTAGATGAATGAATAAAGAATTACTTCAACCATCAAGGTGCCAATATGCACATAAACAATATAGCTTACTTCCAGTAAAATAATCTCCAACTACTAAGCCCTTAATAAACTCACAAAACCTGAACTGCCCGCAAGTGAAACAGTACGCAGGTCCCTTGTGGCCTGCATTCCCTGGAGCTGAAGGAATACGGAGAATGCTGAAATTTCAGGTTATCAGCCAATAGGTGAAATGTTTCCCTATGGCAACCAAACAAACAGCATTGCCTGGCAATAAACAAATCTATTTCATTACCTTTAAAAAAATCATTTCCTGCATATTAAAATGCCCCCTTTAATCTTCAGAAATGAATGTAAAGGCAAGCTGCAGAAGATGCGTTTAAAACAAAAATTGACACCCAGGGAAATAAGGAAATCAAGCCCAGAATCGCCTGCCTTCTCAGGCAATCCTCACAAAACAGTCCCTTCAGACAGCAGGATGAGGACTGACTCCCGCAAACGTGACCTTGTTTCGAAGCAACGTGGCTTTCCTTGCTCCAATCAACAGTTAGTCAGAAAATAAGAGAACGTACAGTATTCTGCTATTGCCAAATGTAAAATGACACATAACCCTTGTTTTTGTGTATTGGGTTATTACGTTTTTTATTACCACTACTCTTTCCTTCCTCTGAGATAACAAAAAACAATGAACCAGTTTAAAAGAGAAAAGCTATCAGTTTGGATAAAATCAGACTGTTTTATTTTTTTATTAAAAAATGGGAAACTAATCATGCCAATTGTAATTTTAGTAAGTTATTTCTAATGTGAGTTTATTAAACCATGAATTTTCCCTTGAGGAAAACTAATGACCACCATTAGGTATGCTACTCTATTTTAAATGATCAAAATATTCAATGGGATCAGATGAAAATTATAGATAGTGATAATTACAAAATGTCAGCATCACCTGGAATCAATTTACTAATATGTCAGCCTGGGTGTGAAGGAGAAGAGTCAGTTTAACGTGTGCAGAAGGCACATTGCATGGGCTGCTGTCGTTTATCCTTTGGAGACTGTCATGACTGAATATTTATATCCCTTGCTTCCCAGCAGTTGTTTCCAGCCTGCTACACCCTTCATCCGAGAGCAAGGGAGAGAAAACTCCTCCACCTTTGTAAATCCCTAGGTCCTTACCTGAATTTTTGCATGGGAAGAGGAGACAGAACTTTCAAATAAACCAATTCTGTTGCACTTAGGGTCCATATCTCTGGTTTTCCCTTTAAATATATATTACTGACTGCCCAACACCCCCAATTCCTACAAGGGAAAGGCAGCAGGACTCTGGGTAATTAGATGAATTGCAAAGACCAACCATTGCTTGATTTTAAGTCAAGGTTTCAGCTGTGCTTCTGAAATCATGGGCAAAATGAATTTGCTCTTGGCACAGAAGGGCAGAGATTGCATCCCCAAAAGTGTACCTGTCAGGGAATGGAGGAGCTAACATTATACACATGTACAGATGTGTTTAGCTCCTTATGGGAATGATTGATTCACTAGGGCTGTCAAAGGTACCTGTATGACAAGACAGGATGAGAGCCATGACCTTGCTCCTTCCCATTTCCTGCTGTTACCTCTCCCCAATATCCTTCTGCTATCATCTGCTACACAAAAGATATGCAAGGGCACACACACACACACACACACACACACACACACACCCACACACTCACCCACACACTCAAGCACTGCATTCCTCAGTGTAAACAACTCCACCTATTTGGTTCTGGTGGGAGGGGTGCCTACATAAACTCCCAAAGTAAAGCTGATTGGTGATAGAAAAATTACTAGATTACTTTAAATCCTTATTTCCAGTTTTTCCACTTTCTCTTCTGCTCCCTCCAGCCCTGCCCTTTGAAGCCATTGATCATCCTGTAGGTCCACTCCCAAACCTCTTCTGCAAAGTCCAGTTCAGATTCTTTTTGTCCCAAGAGAACAAGAATCTTTCCTACTAAACATCAGGGAGTAACCCCTACTGTGCCAGCAGCCTGATTTGACAATGACCCTTGGACTCTGTACAGGAAATCCTGGAACAGCCTCTGCTCAATCTGGGTGGATAGCTAAGGGAAGCAGCAAAGGGCAATTGTAGAGAACATAGTTCTGAAGCTAGACTGCTGCCTGACAGCTGTGTGAACTTGGCAAGTCGTCAATGTCTCTGTGGCTCGGTTTCCTCATCTATAAAATATAGGAAATTCTATCTACCTCCTAAGGGGTTACAGTTATCAAGTGTTTAGAATGCAACTTAGCACACAGTAAGTGCTTTTTAACATATTTATTACATTAAATATAATTTCTAATGGGCTAACTATTCAAGCCTCACCCTCTCCCTCCCCAGTCTTTTACACTTTGAGGTTCTCTTTCAACTCTGCTACAAATTCCACCACCTTTCTTAGCTCTCTGGGATCTCAATCTTTCTATCCAAGATTAATTAATGTACCCAGCAATCCTCAGGACTGATTCTTGATCATTCTCTTTTCTCAGACCTCCACTTCTCTTTAAAAGTATCACAGATTAAAGACCAAGGGTACTTCAGTTCTTGAGATTCAGCCAATCTAAGCATTTTAAATCTACTATTAAACAAAGCAAGGGAGTTTATAGTCCTTGCCATATCTTATGTTTAGAAATGATTAAATATGGGTTCCTATTGTCTTGTGTGCACAAAGCATAAAGCTGTTATAAATAATGAGGCTCTGGATAGGTCTGAGTACAAATTCATTAGTTCTAGGCAGGAAATACCTGTAATCCTATATAATAAAAGGCTAACATGCAAATAAACCAAACAACAGAACGACCGGTCGCTATGACATGTAATGACCACCAGGGGCAGACGCTCAACACAGTAACTAACACATAGCAGAAACTAACTATGAACTCCATAATTACGAGTTTCTGGCTTCAAGCAGAATTTCCAGGCTTAGATTCTGTGCAAAGTGCTAGGACACTTCGTTTTCTATCTTTACTCCAGCAGGAAGTGGCAGAGGAAAAAGAAGAACAATGTCACCTCAGACCAGTTTTGCTTTCCCAAGGCAGTTCCCCCAGGGTGTTCGATAATACCACTAAGTAACAGGTGTTTAATTGGAAAAGAAAACCAACTCCATAGTCAACCCAATGAAAACAGAAAACAGAACCTAGATTTAACATCCTAATTCAGTGCTCCCCAAATCAGAGATTCTTATTTGAAAAGAAGATTCATATTTGTAGGTTGTTTGCATATTATTAAATTTGCTGCTGTGTCCAGATGGTCCCTTTGTGTTTCTCTATTTTCTACAGTAATATCTATAGATTCAAAGATTCCTACTAAACATGGCTGCTTATTAAAAACAATAAAGGGCTCCAGCTAATTGAGCACCAACTCTGTGCTGGGCATTTCTGCATAGATGTTTTGATATTCTCACAAAAGCACATGGTATAAATCGTGCCCTTTCCTGTTATTCCCTTCAGACCTCCATTCATTAATAATAATAATAATAATAATAAGCCATCGTCAAGTGTCCTCAAAAGAGTCAGTCTAGTTAGGAACAGAGACTAAAGGATTTTTCCCCCAACATGCACCCAAACAAAAAAGGAAGGTACTAATGTTGCAAGGATCAACTGTGTGCCTGGCCTGGGCTGGGAGCTTCCTGCAGTGAGCTTTCAGGAAGGCTGTGAGGCATGGGGTAGAGTCATTAGCTGAGGAGCCACACTGCCTGATTTTACTCCTCACCCCACTATTAACTCACTAGAGAACCTTGGGCATCTTAAACTCTCTGTGGCTCAGTTTCTTCAGCTATAAAATGTAAATAATAGAGTCCTATCTCATAACATCTTCTCAGGGATTAAATGAGGCAACAGATTTGAAATACTTTGTTCATTTTACCAAGGAATCAATAAATGTTAGCAATCTAAACCTCAACATAGCCCAGTAGTCGGCAAACTCATTAGTCAACAGAGCCAAATATCAACAGTACTATGATTGAAATTTCTTTTGAGAGCCAAATTTTTTAAACTTAAACTATATAGGTAGGTACATTGTTATTAACTTAATTAGGGTACTCCTAAACTGGCCTTTGCTAAAAACGTCCTCAATCTGATTAAGGTACATTCGCTGAGGTTGACCCCTTCCAACTCTCCCATCCACACTCGTCTTGTATACTTGTTTCGTCTATCTCCTTTCGTTCATCCTCTCTATATGTCCAAACCATTTCAACATACCTTTCTCAATCCTCGACACTACATCTTCTTTCACTCCACAACGTTCCCTAAAATTAACTTAATAAACTTTACTTAAAGTTTTCAGTCAACTTCGCACTGTATGTGCGCACCCGCACGTGGTATTTTGTGGAAGAGCCACACTCAAGGGGCCAAAGAGCCGCATGTGGCTCGGGAGCCGCGGTTTGCTGACCACTGACATAGCCTATTGGGTGGGTGTGATTCTACTCCATTTTACTGAAGAGAAATGTGAAGGTTAGAGAAGGCAAAATACTTCCCCAAGCTTATGCAGCTGGTGACAGAACTGGAATTCAAAACCACAAATGACCGCACCTAAAGTTGTGGCTACTGTGACTATTGAATTATGAGGTTCTGCTGATTCTCTTCTAAATAATGATAATGGCAATCGTGACCACAAAATGGCCATTTCCTGTGTGCCAGGTACTGTCCTAAGAGCTTCATGTGTATTTTATCTCATTCACTCTTTCTCACGACTGTACGCAGTCGGTGCAATTGTCATCCCCATTTCTCAGGTGAGGAAATTGACTTTTAGAAAGGGTAAGCAATGCGTTCAAAGTCACAGTGGATGATGGAGCCTTCTAATGCCCATCATACCCTGTCATGCTCACCCTCCAGGCACATGGTAGGAATACGGTTCCTAGAACCATTGGGCTGTAGGAAGAAGTCACCTGTTTCATTTCCAAGTAAAAGCCTTTAATCACCAAGACTCTCTAATGTTATTTTTCCAGCTATAGCAATTGTAGGAGCACATTTGCTAATGGAGAGGCCACAAGCCTGGGCAGCCTTGCTGCTCAGCCCCCTCAGGGAGGAGTGCTTCCTGACTTATTGTGCACAGGCACTGAGACCTGTGTTTGGCACCGAGGCTGAGCCTCACCTATCCTGGTTGATATAGCTGGTGCATGGTGTTTCCTGGGTTCAAACCCTAGAAAATGAGAACAATAATGGTGCTGGTGAGAATTAAGTTATATCAGATATGGAAGAACATAGCACAGAGCCGAGCATGTAATAAATGCTCAATAAATGCTTGTTGAATAGAAGAAGAAAATCATTTTTCTGAATATCAAAATAAAATCTCTTGAAGAACACACACTGATACCTAACAGCACATAGTGCTTACTCTGTGCCGGGCATATTTCTAAGGGCTTTGTGCACACAGACTCACCTATTTCTTACAATAACCTATGAATAAAGTACTATAAGTATGAACAATTTACAGATGGCAAACTGAATCATATATAAATGAAGGAAGAGAACTAAAGTCATACCTGTAAGTGAAAGATCTGGGTCTCAAACCCAGGCAGTATGGCCCAGAGCCTACATTCTTGACCTAGTGGTAAGCAAACAATTTTTTTTAAAAAAGGCAATTCCATTAACTGTTTAGTTAGGTGTAAAGGAAAATAATACTCCTGGATGAATTAAGAAGAAGAAAAAATATAATGTTGGCAACATAAGAAAGATTGTAGTTTCAATTTATTTCAATGAAGTTACTTCATAATAGTGAGCATATAGACACGTGAATTGACATACATAGAAGAAAATACTAAATGCCTTGGAAATCTGTGACACTTGAAAGGCAGCTCTAGACTGTTAGGAGATAAAACACAAGATAAAAATACCCCAAACACAAAGCTGCAACATGCTAATGTTCAAAGGGATTTTCCAGATATATCTCCACTATGTCACAGGGGCAAGTCCGTCTATAACTTCCCCCTACAAAACTATTTATGTCAAGGGATCCCTGTGGGTCTAGCAGGGCAGATATGGCAGGAATAAGCTACAGTGGCAGCCTTCCAGACCCTTCCACATCCTCGCTGCTGACCACCAATCAATCCAGGGATGGGCAAACCAGAGAAAGGAAAGGAGGAACTTTTGCAAAGTGGTGGCTCTCTCAGCAAAGAAAACCACAGAAAATAAGAGGGACATTTATCTCTGTTGCCACAAGAGAATTCAGACAGCCTGGCCGTAAATGTTTTTGCAGGCTCAGCTCCTCTCCAAGGTCTCCTCTGCCTTTCCCTGTCTTGGGCCCCAGTCTTGAGTTGAGTCTGAGAGGAAAGGAGTTCACCCAAAGCTCCATCATTTGATGGGACTTGGGTAACATCGTCCCCCCACTGTGAGGCACAACTACGCTGGGCTCCCATGCGCCCTCTACATTTCCTTTTCTGATAAGCAGGCCATGTACTCTTGGGGCATCCCTATGACCCCTTACCATCTTGTTGCCCCCATCATGCTGACTCAGTTCATGAGAAGCAGACCAAAGAGGGATTCTGGCTTTTTTATTAAAAGTGCTCCCTTTAGAATCTGACTTAATATGTTCAAAGCTCAGATATTCCCCTATGAAGTTGGGTAAGTTACTTTATTTCTCGAAACCTCAGTTTCATCATCTGTAAAAAAAAAAAAGGATGATGAAGATGATGATGGTGAATATAGTGATGATGATATCATCTACCTCTCAGGGCTCCTATGAAGAATAATCAAAGTAAAGCATCTAGTGCAGTGCCTGGCACTGGGAGTGCTCAATACTTTAGTCAGCGATTACTTCAGTTCTTCCTGGGTTTTGTCTGCCTAGTATTTCTCCTACCCAGACCACCTCCAGGTTCAGAGATTCAAATCCAGCTGGTCACTCCCTTTTCACCAGTTCCCTTTGTCTCAGACCCGCCACTTTGCCTGTGGGTGGGTAGGCTGGAGTGGGCTTCCTGCTGCTCCATTTGTAGTCAGCAGATGCTGTCAGTGCCCCATCCACATCCCCTTGGACCCCTCTGCCATTTTGCTGTACACTGACGCCCAGTGTTTCATTCCTGATAGTCAGCACCTGCAGTGGTGTGCTGGTAGATATTTAACAACCACCTCTGGGGCTGAGAAAGCCCTAATTTGTAATGTTAGCCAATTTCCATTGTGTAACTATTCCAATGGCTGATTTCAAGCTATCAATGTGAGGTTAACTAGCTTGCAAAACCCTAACAATTTAACACAAACTCTCATAAGCCAGTAAGAGCCAGTGCTTGCACGCTATAGGCATCTGTGTCCCTTTAGAAAGGCTGCATCCCAGCTGCCAGGATCTGCTTTGGCTGTACTCAGTGAGGTCAGGAAGTGTCTGGGCATTTATGCCTCTGCTGGTTCCCCATTCCAGCAGCCCTTAACCAAGAATTGGTGGGGTCAGAGGTGTAAATATTCAAGATCCTTCCCCTCCTATGGGACCAACTCTAAAGTGTTACCCTTATCATCTCCAATTTTCCTGGAGGATTAGGCCAATATTACCTCCATGGGACTTTGCTTGATACCACAACTTTGCTCACCTTCCTCCCTTCTAAGTCTTACTCTCCCATTTACCTATCAGTTTCTCCTGGGGACCTTTCTGATAAGTCACTTTTACACAACGTCTCATCCCAGAGTCAGCTTCTGGGGAACCCAACTAAGACAGTGCTTGAGAGCTTGCATTCTAAAGCTCTGAGTTCAAATTCTGATTCTGATACAAGCTATGTGACTTGGGAAAGTTATTTAGTCTCTGAGCCTCTATATGTAAAATGGGTGTAATATGTCCTTACCTGTAGGTCTGTTGGGAGAATGAAAAAAGATAAATTACCTAAGGAGCTTAACACAGAGTCTGGTGTGTGATATATCCCTCATAAATGCTGCTGCTGCTGCTGTTGTTATTATTATTTTTTTTTAAAGAGAGTATCGTGCCTGGCCTCAAGGCCAGAGCTTCACTTTGAATTGTTGAAGATTGAGCCCTCCCAGCTAATAGGGATGTTGACCTGAGGCATTCCTGAGCTTACACTGACCTTAGGAATCAGAGTGTAGGTTCCTTTACTGGAAATGGGTCACCTGGATGGGCTTTGGTCCCACTCAACCAGCTCTGGGATTTGGAAACTGCAGTATGTCTTACTTCTGAGCTTCCCAAAACCTGCACCGCCAGGCAGTGCTTAATGCAGGGGAACAAGCAAGTAGGATCCTCAGAAAGGACAAAGCCAGTGTGCCTATTTGTGATCCAATCAAGTAAGTCCCTTGCCCCATTGTCTCCACCTTCTCCCAGGGGAAAAATATTAGTTGACTGCCTTAGGAGAGGTGAAATGAGCATTCAGGAAATGCTGGTGGCAGAAGAGTATAGTAACAGCCCTTCCCAAAGCCATCTGGCAACCTCTACACCAACCCTTAGAAACACCCACTATGTCCAATGACACCAAATTTAGACATCTTTCCTAAGTAAACATTCCTAAACTCGGAAAAGCTTTATCTACAAAGACAGCCAGTTTAGCCTGGTATTCTGTATATGTTTGACATATACATACATTTTAATAAATTAATAAGTCAAGATATTATTTGTCATTGTAAAAAATTGAAAGAGATAAATGTTATGAGACTAACTTTTGATTTTTAAAAATGTGGCTATTAAAAATTATGTTTGTGAAAATTTATTTTAAATTTATAAACTAAAACCTGTATAAAGGTTTATAAAGTTGAATACAAGTTTTAATTTAAAGTCACAACTTAATTTTTTAAAATATAAAAAGAAAGCACTGTAAACATTGAAAACAAATGTGCCACAGTAAGAGAATGTATAACTAAAATGTGTTATAACTAAGCAGAAGAATATTATATATCCATTGAAAATTGGCTATGTAAAAAATCGTGGAATAATATCTGTCTATGAAATGGCATTACAGCTCAAAGCATAATTATTGCTAATGTAATTATGTAGACTAAGCTTATGATGATTTCTTAGCAGAATATTTAATATATGATTTTGGATGGGTCCATCTACATGAAAATTAAGCTTAAAATGCATGCATCAAATCATAGAGATATAATGTAGAAAACATAGTCCATAATCTACAGTAACTTTGTATGGTAACAGATGGTTACCAGACATAATGTGGTGATCATTTCATAAGGTATTTAAATGTTGAATCATTGTTGTACACCTGAAATGAATATAATATTCTATGCCAACAATTCTTTAATTATAAAGAATGCATAAAGGAAAAAAATTTCTAAAGTAACTACAGTAAACTGTTAGTAATGATCATATTGGGGCTGCAACCCTTGAGTGTTTATTTTTTTAAATCGTTATTGTTGAAAGTATTTGAGTATTTTTTAATCTTCCTTTGTTATATTCCAAATTTTATTTAATTATGCATAATTACTTTTATGATGAATAGTGTTTGTTTTTGATTGATTTGTTGAGAAACAAAAACCAACATGCACACAAACACATACACACAGATGAAATAGTAAGGAATGGAAAGCAAGGAAGAACATTACTATTCAAACACTCTTCTCTTTAAATGCTTTTCAAATTTGTATTCTAATAAGGCTAAATCACAGCCATGTTCTACAGCAGGCAGCAGCCCAACCTAACCAGAGAATCCCCTCTAAGATAACTTCCCAAACCCCAGCTACACTCTGGCTGTCACGTAGCTCTGGCAGCGTAAGCTGGGGACAGCAGCTGGGCGATAAGGTATGCAATTCAAGAGCAAGAGGATTCAGAACTTTATGCTCATTGAAAACCCAGGTCAGTCTCTTGCCGGTGCCGTTCGCATCGTGCATTCACAGGCTTGCCAAATCTCACCTTTGAAATCACATTTCCTCTCTGCTGGGTGCTTTTGCTCTCTGTAGGTCTAAGTCCATTGTTTCTAACTGAATTTCCCTTTTTAAGTGCAATGCGTTCAGGTATGTATGTTCTTGCTGATGTACTAGAAAAGCCAGCACAATGGAGGCTCATTGAATCACCACTTGGTGGATACATGCCTTCCCATGAACAAGTTCCCCTCACCCCCTCCAGCAACTAACTACTACTACAAGAAAAAGGCAGCATTCATCCTAAGTAATATCCGTTCACCTATATCCTGGATGGCATTATGAGACATGTCAACACTAATGTCCTTTCCAATTTTCCCCCTTTCCAAACAGCTTCCTCAAGTGGAGGTTTAGCCTGTCCCCCATAAAGATGCAGGCGTTTGCCTTTATTCCTCCTTCCTCCTTTATACAGGGGCATGATGCCTTTTTCATACCCTATTTCCTAACACCTGAGGATACAGTATATAAAACCTGCCATCTGGCTCGTTCTGCTTTTGATGAAGCCATTTACATTGTCTTAGTATAATTAGTATTTTGCAGTAACTTGCCAAATTTTTCTGCCATGGCACCAAGTAACAGTTTAAGTATACCTGCAACTTTGATAATGTATTTGTTGCAGCATGCTTTCAAGCACTGGTGAGCGAAAATTACCACGGGGATTACTACATGGTGTTGGGTCAATTAAATATGATAAAGCTATTTGCCTGTGACATGATGAGTCTGTTTCAATCTAAATGATATAAAATGGTCAGACTCACTGAAGGCAACATAGTGACCCCACAGAAGATTAGACCTAACCGAAATAGAATCCGCTAATGATGTTTCTGAATTTGATGTTCTATCTTGATTTCACTAGCTGTCTTTTTAATCAGAAAGATGCTATTACAATGCTTACTCTTGAGCATTCATGCCCAGCCCTTATGAGAAAATGGGAGACCTTCAAACTACCTTGAAATGTTGGCAAAATACAAAATATTTAAGGTATAAAAGGGAGTCTGCTGACAAAGAATTGCTTCTGATAGTCTTTGTTAGACTGAATCAGACAGTGTTAATTAAGAAAAGCCTGCTGGGTTAGAGAGGTAAGAAACAAGAAAAGGTAAGAAACATGTCCAGGGGCTGTCAGACCATTTCTCTCCTCCAACAGGGATATCGCTGGGCTATAAAAACAGACCTAAGCACTAGGCTGGACATGTGAACACAACTTTGAGAACAAAGCTGCCTATTTTAATTTTAGAGCAACAGGAACAGAGATTGATATTATACCATATTTTTTAAGACAAAAAGCACCTTATACCATGAACTTTAATGAGTGGGTGCAGCCATACTATGGTGGTAAAATGACAACAAAATTAAAATGGTCTCCATTGCCCAATTTCCACTTCCTTGACACAGCTGACAGACACAACTGCTACACAGCTTATAGTGGCCAAAACGGTCAATTTAGTCAAATACACATTACGTTCAGTCCCCCAAATATCAATAAGACTAATTACTAGAATGACTGAGCAGGTGAGAGGTGGCATTTGCAATCAGCAGGTTATCTATTGAAGCCTCCCAACTGTAAGGCACTGTAGGGAACAAAAGAAACACCTTAGGAAACTTTCTCCCATTCAATAGTAAGAGACTACCTTGCAGTTTAATTAAGCAAATATTACATATGTTGCAAGATTGTGTAGAAAGAAGAAGCATTCCCAACAGCCACACAGAAAATCAACCAGTTACTTAGTATTTCAAGAACTTAAACACAGTATAATACCTCCTGATAGCTTTCCCCTTCTAGCTCCTGAACCATCAGCCTCAACCCAGCTCACTCTCACTGCTCTTGGAGCTGATCGCCTTGACTTCTTTGCCCTCACTCCTCAGTCCTTTTCTCTGTGGGGTTTTGCAATCATCACTCTGGTTTCCCCTCTAACCAATGGTAGGAAACAAAGCAGTGGTTGCCCTGGGAATGGTGGGGTTAGAATTGGCTAGGAAGGGGCTTGAGGGAACTCTCTGGAGTAATGGTAAAATTCTCCATCTTCATAAGAGATTGGGTACATAGGGGTGTGCATTTGTTAAAACTCAGAAAATACATTTAACATACACATTTCGCTGTCTTTAAATTTTACATCAAAAGAGAAAAAATATATAGTATAATAATGCCAATAGTTGATATGCATGTTGAAGTATTTTGGAGGAAAGTATACCAGTGTCTGCAATTAACTTTGAAATACATTAAACACACACACACACACACACACACACATAGTCCTGGCTGGTTTGACTCAGTGGAAAGAGTGTCGGCTTGCTGACTGAAAGGACCCAGGTTCGATTCTGGTCAAAGGCACATGCCTGAGTTGCAGGCTTGATCCCCAGTAGGGGGCATGCAGGAGGCAGCTGATCAATGGTTCTCTCTCATCATTTGATGTTTCTATCTCCCTCTCCCTTCCTTGTTGAAATCAATAAAAAATATATTTAAAACAAAACCAAACCACAAGATGAGTTAGTGGATGGAAAGAAAAATGCACTGAGGGAGTGAAAGTTGGAAAAGCAAGAGGTAAATGTTAATGGTAGAATCTAGGTGGTGAATACACGTGCCCATTGCAAAATTCAACTTTTTAGTGAGTTTGAAGATTTCTATAAATAAATGTTAGTTTAAAAAAATGGGTTGGGTACAGGTGGGCTTGAAGTAAAGGTAAGTGTTATATAGCAGGTCCTCAAATAACGTCATTTTGTTCAACATTGTTTCACTATAATGTTGATGAAATGCTGTAGGAACTTAACTCTTGTTTATATAAATTAGTCTATGGTAAAACAGGTTTCAATATACATCATTTTGCTTAAATTCACTATAGATTATGTTAGGAGGATTTACTGTATTTCACTGTCAAAGGACATCTCACATTTTACACTAAGAAAAGAAAGCAATTTGGGGGGGATTTAGTCATATTTATTGGAATTTATTAAATGATATACAGTATAGACAACAAAGGCAACTATTATTATTGCCATACTAAAGGCCTGGTGCACAAAATTTGTGCACAGGGGGAGGGGGGTTTGTCCCTCAGCCCGGTCTGTGCCCTCTCGCAATCCAGAACTCCTTGGGTAGGGTCTCTAGGCCTAGCCAGTGATCAGGGCCTATCGGGGCTTTCCTTCCCCCAGCTGCTGGCAGCTGGCCCCACCCCTGTTGCTGCCACTGCTTGCCATCTGTGTGGTGCTGCCCCTCCCTCCCCCATCACCAGTTGCCTCCCTCTGCAGGCTATAGGCATGGGGTGCAATTGCTTGGCTGGCCTGGGCCTCCCTCTGCAGGGCGATCGCTGGCTGGCCGGCACACTGCCACAGCGTTACTGTCCGGTGGCCTGGGCCTCCTTTTTGGGGCAATCGATCGTGAGTCCACCCATCTATCGCCCTGGAGAGGGTGGCCTGGGCTTTCCTCTGTGGGGCGATTGTGGGGTGTTGGTGCCCCCCCACCCCCAACCAATGGCATTGCACCTGCCTTGGCTGGCCTGGTGCCAGTGCGTGTCATAGCATGTTCGCCCGGAAGGTCATTCTGCTGTTCAGTTGTTCAATTGATTTGCATATTATACTTTTATTAGTATAGATACTGGCCACTCTTTGTGTCAAGCATCAATCCTACAACAACCCTAAGAGAGAGGTACAAATAATACCATTTATTGGGAGAGGAAACTAAGCTTCAATAGATTAACTGACTTTCCAAAAGCTAATCAGACAGAGGTTATGGGGCTGAGATTCAAACCTAGGCTTAGGCAGGCATATACTGGGGACACAGAAGGCAACTGGTAGGACCTGGATTTGAACCCTGGTCTATATGATCCAGAATCCGTGTAGCATATTTATTCTTTGTCACGATACTCTGCAGTTAGCCTTAGCAGACTGATTCATCCCTAGACAAAGACTGAACTTCAATTCCTCTCAGCATTAAGGAGAATTTCAATCCTTCAGAAACTGCCTTTATCTGGTATTAAATATATCAGCTTTGGATTTAAGGGTTTTGTAAATTATTCTCAGTGCATCTTGACCTAAAGTCTACAAGTTTTCCTTGACTTAAAAAGAGGTTATGCTAGACATTCCACATTGCACAAGTTATTTTAGCAGATGCCTAAAGAAGACGTGTGCTTTGCAACACAAGAGTGATTTCATAGTGGATGTTCAGACAGTGACGAGAGGTGGTGAGAGGCAGGCAGCTCCTGGGGCACCTCATTTCTTAAGTGGAAACTGTAGGATGTGGAGTCACTGTGTATTCCTTAGGAAGCTTAGATTTGCATCTGAATTTTCACATAACTGTAGGGAGGTGATTTTATAAGTTATGTAAGCCCTGTGAGAATCTATCCTCTTTTATAATAATGATAATTCCATGTAATTCTCAAGTCATTATAAAGAGCAACCCATATTTGGGAACTACAGGGCCTGACCCTGAGATGACGCTCAATGAAAGTTTATTTTATTCCCACTCTCTTCTCTGGTCCATAGGAAGAAATGACACTCAGAGAGCTGGGCCATGAAATACCCCTCAGAAGTATGTTTAACACTGGAATGAGCAGTTATGCCACCCTTAGACTGCCTTCCCATTGAGAAGCTCATAGTATAAAAAAATGTGCATATGAAGGCAATTATTCTTCTTTATGCCACATGATTTTCCGTAATAAATAGCATTCACAATGCAGATTCCCCATTGATACCGGTATCAGGCAGTGCCAGTGCTTGGAAGGAACAACAAGGTGATCAGCAGGGAGTTGTTAGTGGGTTTTCAGTCAGAAACAATATAGTCTATGATTTTGACAGTTAAAATAGAAGGAGTAGGGAAGCAATTTCCATTTAAGACTTTAGTGCTGGCACTCAATGGAAACTTGCTGAATTGAGCTAAAGATGAGGGGGCTTTTCACAAGATGCATAATAGTAGTATCTTTACAAAGAAGCCCTTGTGGTTCTAGAGGGTTTATTGTCTCAGTAATCAGGGCCACAGAGGTGTTTAGCCGACAGAATTCTGAAATTCACTGCAGATCCTCCAAAGAACATACTTACTAGTCTCTTTAAAAAGTGAAAGAAAAAATGACATTCAAGTTGACTTGATGTACCCACAAACTTCATGGAGATGATGAAAATGATGGAATTCCATAAAGAAATGAATGGATTAAGAATGAATGAAGTGACTGTGAGTTTGGTTCAACCTCACAGGGCAATGGGACACAAATCCAAACATCAAAAATAAATTTCAAAATCATCCATGTCCTTCATTCATTAGGCAACAGATATTTACTGTGCACCTACTATGTGCCAGACCAATGCTATAGCCTCAGATACACCCATGAAATAAATGGACACAAATTGTACCTTATAGTTTTAACCCCATAAAAAAGGCAAATTGGATCTCAAAGTGCCCTCTCTGTTCTCACATCTGCTTCCCCCACAAATTCAGGTTTTGCCGTAACATCTCCAGATGAAGATTTGACCTTTCCCCTTCTACTTCCCCTCCCCGTCTTGCTTTGGCTAAGAGTGGGGAACAGAAAGACCTAGATGGACAGAATCAGAATGTGCTCTTGCATTCCTTCATCCCAAACATTTGTTTGTTTGCTTCCAAATATGCACACATGGAAATGTTACTGCTACCCAGACATAGACCCACACCCAGCTTATTGTTTTTCATGCATTGTTTTACCTAATCCTTGTGAGAAGCTGCAAAGTAGGTGTTATTTGTATTGTTACTGTTGTTAAAATAGTTATCCCTCATTTACAGAAAAAGAAATAGGCTACACAAGATTGCAGCTTTTCCACTTTTATGGGCTCAGAATTAGAGCATCTAGAAATTGAACTTGACTGTCAACTATTTGGTTCCCAATACCATGGTCTTTCCACTCTATGTTTTTCCTTTGGCAACTCAGGGGCTCATTTATATATCTATTGAGTGGATGGCCCTCCATTATTGCTACTATGTGCCAGACCAATGCTATAGCCTCAGATACACCCATGAAATAAATGGACACAAATTGTACCTTATAGTTTTAACCCCATAAGAAAGGCAAATTGGATCTCAAAGTGCCCTCTCTGTTCTAACATCTGCTTCCCCCACAAATTCAGGTTTTGCCGTACCATCTCCAGATGAAGATTTGACCTTTCCCTTTCTACTTCCCCTCCCCGTCTTGCTTTGGCTGAGAGTGGGGAACAGAAAGACCTAGAGGGACAGAATCAGAATGTGCTCTTGCATTCCTTCATCCCAAACATTTGTTTGTTTGCTTCCAAATATGCACACATGGAAATGTTACTGCTACCCAGACATAGACCCACACCCAGCTTATTGTTTTTCATGCATTGTTTTACCTAATCCTTGTGAGAAGCTGCAAAGTAGGTGTTATTTGTATTGTTACTGTTGTTAAAATAGTTATCCCTCATTTACAGAAAAAGAAATAGGCTACACAAGATTGCAGCTTTTCCACTTTTATGGGCTCAGAATTAGAGCATCTAGAAATTGAACTTGACTGTCAACTATTTGGTTCCCAATACCATGGTCTTTCCACTCTATGTTTTTCCTTTGGCAACTCAGGGGCTCATTTATATATCTATTGAGTGGATGGCCCTCCA
Organism: Myotis brandtii; assembly: GCF_000412655.1. Lineage (NCBI taxonomy): Eukaryota > Metazoa > Chordata > Mammalia > Chiroptera > Vespertilionidae > Myotis > Myotis brandtii. Next base: position 9,237,746 of record NW_005356042.1, read on the forward strand.
TTATTGTGGGCATTTCCCCCCAGAAATATCTATTAAATGTCAAATGTGTGCAGACAGTGCATTTTTAAGGTAAAGATTATCTTTTTACTTAAATTGTTGATCAGGAGCTCAAATCTCCTTGTGTATCTTTTCATTTATTCAGCAAATAGTTACTGAATGCTCACTATGCTCTCCCCGGTCTGGGGATGAAATAGACCAAACCAGGCAAAGAGTCTACACTCATAGGGAGTAGGAGAAGAGAAATAAACAACTTTTAAATATTTACTATGTCAAGATGTGGTAAGTGCTATTAAGCAAAAGTGGCGTAAGGGGCCAGAGAATGATGGGAGACAGAAGAGATGCAGATGACCTTTGTAGAAAGGTGACATCTGAGCAAAGTCTAATTAGAAGTAACAAGACATGAGGATATTGGGTGGCGAGGGGTGTGTTACAAACAGTGAGAAGAGCAGGTGCCAAGTTTCCAAGGTGAATCGTGTCGATATTTTCTAGGATTCACAGAGGAGGCTGTCATCTGGAATCCCACAGTCCTGTGTTTAAATAAAATCTACACACATGAGGTGCTGCTGGTTCTTTTTCATACAGTTGCACCAGGGATGTCCTGCCTTGTACGTGCCATCTTACAGCAGTTCATGTACCACCAGGAGAGCCAGGGGACAATTATTTTTCCTCAAAAAGTCATCAAGCTGCTTTAATCACTCCACTACAACTGCAGGATAATGAAGAGAGTGTCCACCCAACCCACCCAGGGCATTCCCCTGAGTGAGAACCTGCTGTTTAGAAAGACATTTACAAACAATGCAAAGAGCAGAGCTCCCCTCCTCTTCCTCCAACATAGCAGGTCTTTGCTCTTAGCCCCCAAGCCTTTGCTCACAGCTTTCCAGGAAATCCCTCTTTCGAGTCCACTATTCGGCCTGAGAATTTTAATCAGTACACATGGAAGTAGTGACCGGCCAGGACCACAGCCACACTGAGCAGCACGAGGCAGGGAGAGCCACAGATAAAAGAAGCAGAGCTGAAAATTTGGCTTCCTAATGGAAAGTTAACAGTGGTTTGAATCACTAGAATTACTGACTTAAGGGTTTATTAAATAACATCCTCTCATATATTTTCTATTAATACTCTGTGGTAGTTCCAGTAAGCTTCAGTGCTTGAGAGCTGTGTGCATTAAGAGATAATATTTTAGAAAAGTCATGGGTAAATTTTGTGCCAAAAAGTACAAGCTTGAATAATTTTCTTTTTATGAATAGTAGATAACAATTTAAAGGTAATCAATTCTAATGGCACAGAACTCTTAGAAGATCTGAGAATCAGAGTATCTTTGGAGCAGAAAGAAAAGCTCAGTCATCGCTGCATTCAATCCCTTCATTTTGTCGATATTTACTATGGAGAAAGCAGACTGGCATGGGTTGAAGTCCAAGGTGTTGGTCACTGGGGGGAACAGAAGAGAACCTACCAGCCACATCCTGTTCTATTGCCCAGTTGCTTCTCTTCTTACCCCTGATTTGTGATTTCACTTCGCAACTCCCATTGACATACTTTGTAAAATATTCAGGGAGCCTTTCAAGTGCTTAAATTGCCATTTCTCTGTGTCTTTTAGCTTTTGTGCATTTAATGCATCTCTTACCTGTGAGAACTCAGAGTAAACAGAAGCCATTTTTCTTATCTAAAATTATTATATTTTGACATATATCCTAGGAGGAAAACTATTAAAATACAATAAAAATTAGCAAAATACGAAATAATAAAAACTATCAAAATATAATAACTTTGATCAAAAATAAAAATAGATAAGTTAGGGAAAATTTTTTCACCACTCCAAATATCACAGCTTTGAACCATTCTCATTTTTCCACCTCAAAATATGTCACATTGCACTCATGACAATGCGACTTGGAAAAACACTAGCTTAAACAAGTGAAAATTATTGAGATATGAAACAAGTGAAGAATAATCTATATTTTGAAAGATTGCATGGCTTTTAATCATGCCTAAAGGTTGCTGTTACCTTCTCTTGAGCTTGTCCAGCATATTCATATGCAATGCCATATGCTGAAAGCAACTGACCCCAAATAATTTACCAAGGGCAGCCTCCTGGGTGGAAAGATAGTATGACAGCTGAGTTCAGACAATGTTGATTCTGAACACCAGACCTCAGCTAGCTCCCCAAAACTCTGTGCCTCAATGTTCTCATCTGAAAAATAAAAATATGAGTGTTTATCCCATAGGATTGCTAATGTTCCTGTTTAGTATGGTTCCTAGCATGCACTAGAGGTACTTAATAAAAACTGTAAAACCTGGCACATTTGTTTGTAAATAGGGTCCCAAATATGGATCATTTAAAATAAGTGGTTATGATACAAATATTATTAAAAATACATTTTTCACTTAGTCTATATTGATATAAAATCTATAAAAAGAAACAATGGTGAGACTTATACTGGCTGTAACTGACAGTACACCAAATGATCGTGAGGTGGACATCTCCTAAACCGAATGTCCTTTCCCACCTCCTAGCAGAAGATGACAACTCAACTCTCCCCTTTTGAGAACTATCTGGGCAGAGGGTCAAATTTAATTGCCAATTGCCAGTCCCCATCGTATCTAAGTTGTGTTATTTCCAGGGTTGTACTGCCTTCATGCCCTTCACCCCGTTAGTAAGTACTAATAATGAACTGCACGCTTACCTCTACCAAAAACAGATGCTCATATGGTTAGAGTAACACTGAAATAGATGCCATGGGGTTTCAGAAAAACCCCATGCTTGGGAGAATTGTGCAATATAGAAGTGTAATATGCTAATTAGACCGGACGTCCTTCTGGACGTCCTTCCGGATGAAGTCTGGGCTGCGAAGAAAGCCTGGATCCCAGGTGCCAGAGGGAAGCTGGTGTCGGCAGCCAGGGGAAGGAAGGCCTACTCTTGCACTAATTTCGTACATCAGGCCTCTAGTTGTGCAATAAAATCACAGGCTTTTTAAAAAAGATAGAATTAGGATAGACCACTCCAGATCTTTGCAAATTTGTAACTACATGATCAATGCAAATAATCATCATCGTATTTTCTTAAGCTGGTACGTTTGAAAAGATAAATTCTAAATAATTTTTTTAAGTATATAAAACTATATCTTTAAAAAAGTAAGTGCAGCTTACTTTTGGTGGAAGAGTTGTAAGGAAAGGCTGAGGCTGCCGAATTATGGACACAGAGGCACAACACAGCAAGATGAAGGAAATTACTCAATAAGCCCTTCCAAGAGGGAGGATCTGGCCATGTAAAGTCACAAACAGGAACTTGGGGTGAACAACACATAGCCCATTCTGTATTCCTCTGAGGCTTGCTGCATTCAGCATGTCAGTATGCTTTCATCCTGATGCTCCTTCTTGATGGGGCAAAACATTAATATTCTGGGGAATACTGCATACAGACCAAAGAAATTTTTATGCTATACTGAGATTCCCATATTTAGTTAATTGCCTAAAAGCTTGTTCGCATCATAAAAATTTTCAATACAGTAGAACACATTTTACTTAGATGAAGACTATGATGGCCCTTATCTTTATAAATCTCCCTTGAAATGGAGATAATATTTTACTGTCTTAGTTTGGATTTCCCAAAAGCAGAGACTGAGATAAGGATTTTGGTACTGATAATATATTTGGAAATTTATCCCAAGAAGCACAAGTAAGGAAGCAGAAAAATGAAGCAGAGAAGGGAGATATACAAATAAAGCTTATGTTAATGAGGTTCCTGCTGTGGGCAACTGGGGCCCAACTCCAAAGGGGACCCTCTATGAAGCCATATGAAGTATGACTCAGAATTGTCTCACTGGAAGCTGAGGCAGCTGGGGCATTTTTTTTTGCTTACTCTCATCTGTTGAGAGTGGCCCCAGGGAGTCAACTTCCCCATATTTCCAGGATGCTCCTGTTTGCTGCTTAGCAAGTTCCCCGTGCTGATAAAGTCATTAGAAGGAGAAGAGAGAGAGGCTTCTGAGGTGCTGCAAACTGTCCACCTCACATAAGTGAACTTAGGTGGGCCAAAGGGCCAAGAGAAAGAGAACCACAGTGGCCATTGCACACATTTAAGGAAAGACAACCTGCAGCTTTACAGTTCACTAGTGAAGAAGAATTGAGAACGGAGGTGTGCCAATTCAAGTTACTGTCACACCCCAGGGTACCATGCCTAAATTTCAATGATCAATGAATGTTCATAGGTTTAATCATGAGTCCATCTTCTGATAGGTCAGAAATATCCCAATGCCTGCCACACTCACAGCCAGCCATTTGTATAAAAGGGTGCAAGTCTACATCATCTCTTGAGGAAGGTGCCCTAGGTGGTTCATTAAGCACAGGGGGCCATGGTCTATACCACATGACCCCTTCTTTGGATACTGCTGATTGGCTCAAAGTGACCATGTGACCTTCTGCCCAATCAGATTCTCCCCAGGAACTTGAAGTAGGCAAAGTGAAAAAACTGCTCAGTTGAAAGGAGACACTGTGCCAAGCACATAACAAGCATTGTTTCATTTACTGTCGCCCACAGTCCTGTGATCTCCATTTGAAAAAGGGGAAACTGAATCTGGGAGAGGCTAAGCCATCGGGGCAAGGAACTGCTGCACTACCTGTCCAGTCCAATCACCTTGTTTGCCAGGCAGGTTAAAGGAGACAGCACCTGAGAAGGATTTAGCACAGTGCCTGGTTTATGCTAAGTGATCAACAAATGGTGACTATTGCCTGGTCTGGTGTGACTCAGTTGGTTGGGCATTGTCCCATGCACCAAAAGGTTGCCAGTTCGATTCCCAGTCAGGGCACATGCCTGGGTTGCGGGCTCAGTCTCCGGTGGGAGACATTCAGGAGGCAGCCAATCAATGTTTTGCTCTCACATCGATGTTTTTTTCTCTCTCTCCTGGTCTGGTGTGACTCAGTTGGTTGGGCATTGTCCCATGCACCAAAAGGTTGCCAGTTTGATTCCCAGTCAGGGCACATGCCTGGGTTGCGGGCTCAATCTCTGGTGGGAGACATTCAGGAGGCAGCCAATCAATGTTTTGCTCTCACATCGATGTTTTTTTTCTCTCTCTCCCTCTCCCTTCCTCTCTCTCTAAAGAATCAATTTTATTCATCATTCATTCATTCATTTTTAAATCCTCACCCGATATGATATTTTTCATTGCTTTTTAGAGAGAATGGAAAGGGTGGGGAGAGGGAGAGAGAGAGAAAGAGAGAGAGAGAGAGAGAGAGACAGAGAGAGACAGAGGAAGAAAGAAACACCGATGTGAGAGAGACACTTTGATTGGTTGTCTCCTGCATGTGCCCCGACCTGGGCTGGGTATCCAGCCTGCAACCGAGGTTTGTGCCCTTGACCAGAATCGAACAGTGGAGCCTTCAGTCTAGAAAGACGAGATGAGAAAAGGAAAGAAAAAAAGCAAACCTTTCCTCAACAGAGCTTAAACATTGAACATTTTAAACTGTTTGTGGACTCAGTTAAACTTCAATTTTAAAAAATCTTTTTTTTTAAATGGTGACTATTATCATCATTATTATTACCAGAGCAGTCCAAACCCATGAATCATTACATCATTACTTGCTCCCTTCAGAAAAATATCAGTTTTCAGTAGCCCTTCTTGGGAGCATGGTACCTTCTCTTCTCTCTCTCTCTCTCTCTCTCTCTCTCTCTCTTTCTCTCTCATTGACAAACAGTGCTCCCACACCTAACCAATAGGTTCATGGCCAGCCTACCCTGGCAACAAATGAAAGTATTCAACTTTCACAAGCCACCTTCAAAAGAAAGAAAGAAGGAAAGAAAGAAAGAAAGAAAGAAAGAAAGAAGGAACTCCTGCATGTGCCCCGACCTGGGCTGGGTATCCAGCCTGCAACCGAGGTTTGTGCCCTTGACCAGAATCGAACAGTGGAGCCTTCAGTCTACTGGCCGACACTCTATCCACTGAGCCAAACTGGCCAGGACTAAAGATCAATTTTAAAAAATCTTTTTTAAAATGGTGACTACTATCATTATTATTATTACCAGAGCAGTCCAAACCCATAAATCATTACTTGCTCCCCTCAGAAGAATATCAGTTTTCAGTTGCCCTTCTTGGAAGCATGGTACCTTCTCTTTTCTCTCTCTCTCTCTCTCTCTCTCTCTACACAACTTGCTTAAGCAGTTTCCTTTGTTATTCCCCAGTTTTCTTCCAATGCAATCACTGCCATATAACCACTGGGACAGAAGAGAAGGCTGGTAAATGCTCTGACCCGGTGAGCCATCACTTGGGGCTGAATGCATAGGCCACAACCCCCTATAGTTCTTGTGGGTAAGCCTCAATCATAAGAGAAAGAAGGAAAGATTCGGAGGACTGTAGCCAAAAGCTAATTGTCTATAGAGTCCCTATAGGACCAACTGGAATTAGAACAAAAAGAATACTCATATGTTTTATCGGGTCCATTTATTACAATGTGTGCGCACATATGTGTCTGCACATACACATAGACATTTATGCACACTTCTAAAAACTTTTTGTTTCTCATGAATATAGTAATAAGAACTTTGAAACTACTGCATTGATTTGAGTTTCCCCTTAAAATACATGATTGCTCTCACAAAATGTCATTTCAATTACAGAAACCTAATAATGAACCAAAAATATCCTCCCATGCACTCTTGGCTCGTGAAGTACCCACTGACTGTGACGAGCACTAGTTGAGGTTTGGGGGTTTTTGTATTATTAATAAAAGGATGCAAATGAAATGAGTTGGCTTTTAGAGATCATTATCAACAGTCTAGATAGCAAAGGTCTATCAGAGGCTCTTTTGCATTTTGCCCTATCAGCATCACAACAAAAGGTAGAGCTCCTTAGAAACCTAAAGAAATTAATAAATAAATCAAATGATAACAATATTGATCCAGCAGCCCTGAACAGAGAAAGGCCTAATGTTTCTCTCAGTGCAAAGGCCTCGTCTTTGCCTGATAATGCTTAGCATAGGTGAAAGCAAAATGTATGTTTCAAGGCAACTCTCAGGAACTCCAAACAATTCCCACATAAAAACTTAACTCTTTTCCAGAAAATAGATCTGAAAAACCAATTCAACAACTGGCCAGAAAGAGATGTTTGAATAGGTAAAAGAAAATGAAGACAGGAATACATCTGGATATATTTTTTACATGAAGTTAAGATATTAATTTTGAATTATGCAAAAATAAAATATCTGTTGGGAGACTGAACTAGAGATGCCAATCATTTGCTTCTTCCAACAGTCATTTCCTTCAAAGCCTATAGCCTCTTCTGCTTCTTGCCTTCTCACACAGGCTGCTCCCCCAGCCCCAAAAGGAGGAAACAATGAGGTGTGGAAGCCAAAATGTACTGTTCCCAAAAGTTCATTGTTAAATTTTCAGAGGTTTTGTGAACCTGTAGTTAAACACTGATGTTATTAAAAATTTATTAGATAAATTTATGGTTAAATAAATTATCTTACAAGCAAAGGCAACAAATACTCAAAAATGCATCATTCTTAATTCTTTTACTATATTTACCATTATCCACGCTCTGAGAGTTACTTCTATATGGTAGAAATACTATATAGTGGGGTGCAACTATACATCTATGCCCAACTCCTCATTCAGTGATGCCTTTTTGGTAGTTTGAAATCAGCATGGTGGAATTATTTATCATGGAAATAGGCAGATGTTACAAATCAGGACTCAGACACCTGTGGGGAGAGATGACTGGTCTCCCAGGACTCAGTATTCTGCCTCCTAGCTCTGGCCTTTTGGAAGGCCTGGCTGAACTCTCTGCCCCCGTGTCCTCCAATAATTCCTTGTTTCTTAACTTGTTTGAGTAGACATTTGCTACTTTCAAATGAATAACCAATGACTGAGAATTAAACATTTACAGAAGGAAGCATCATAACCCATGTTTTAGAGTTGGGACTTGCATCAGCTTAGACTTGCACCAACCAATAAAAAAAATGTGCAAGTATCTATTCAAAACAAGACTCTAGGCTAAGTCATTTGGGAAGTGAAGGATTGCAAAGGATATTGTGCTAGACACATGGGGTGTGGTGGTGAGGATGGGGGGAAGGGGGAGGAAGAAGAGCCTACACAAGGCAGCACATCGAAGCAGGAACAGAGAAAGATTTACTTACTGCATGCTGCTCTCGATCCTTCATTGCCAGGGTCTTCGAACAGAAGTTGACAGTCCGGATAAACCCACTATTAGCTCCCTTACATTTCTAGTTGTTATTCTATTCACTGTTTTTGTACCTCAGGCCATCCTATTTACATAATGAGAAGAGATTTGGTGGAGAGGAGGGGCATGCATTGATTGTCAAGGGCCTGCCTTGTTAGTTTATACTATAAATAATACACTTGTTTCCCATGTTCCTGCTTTAGGAGGCATACTGTTCATTTCAGTCATCATCTTGTTTTCCCCAAATTTGGCAGCAGAATTTTTAGAAAAATATTTAGATGGGTAGACATGGTCATTATTTGATGCTGCTTTAGCCAGTATGTCTCTGGGAGTCAGATGCAATCAATTAGCATGCCAGCTGAGAGCAGAGCTAGCCTACATGGGCCTGCTTTCTGGGCATTTAAGCTGGAGAATGATTTCGCATACTCACACGTGGTTGGACCCATATTCTCATCCACTCACTGACCCTGTGTGTGGATAAACATTAAAGGCTGTGACTGGGGTCAGCCATACAATTTTCAGGGCTAGATGCAAAATGAAAATGTGGGGCCTCTTGTTCAAAGAAGAGACAAAAATATTTTTTTTTATTTTTTTTCCACAGTCTCTCTCTGAGCCTGTCATGGTGGTTTTCATTTGCTATTTATGTCATGCTCCCTCAGGCACCGGATATTCATGGGGTGAGGATAAACCCTCCCAGGTGCCTAGAGCTCTGAGCTGGGCGCTAGCAGGGAGCAAGTAGCCAAGAACCCACCTCAGGGCGATGGGGAAACAGTGGGAGGTGGGGCTGCCAGTGAAGTGAGAGTCCAAGCCCCAAGTCATGCTCCATTGTCCCACTGGACTTCATTTACAAAACACAGAGACAAATATATATATATATATAAAGAATTTCAAGATGGTGAGCACAGAGCACAAACCCCCAACCACAAGGCCCCTTCTGAGCACAGGAACTATGCAATTGCATGTAGCCCATGCCCATAAAGCTGTCTCCTCATTGTAAATCCCTTGTCTGTGATGGCGGTATCGGTAGCGCTTTGTAAGAGCACATGCTGAAGACTGCATATGACTAAGCAGAGAATGGGAAGATGGTCAGAAAGAACAAACGATGCTCAGGAGGAGAGGGGAATGAGAGAAGTCCGGCTGGGAAGGGGACCAGCACCATAATGTTTCCAAGTCACTGATGACTGGCTCTCAGTCAATCACTATTATGGTTTGAAGCTTATGTGTCTAATTAAAATATATTTGAAGACACTTGTTTTAAGTGACCAATCTTAGCATAAAAAGAGCTCAGTATGTATTTTCCAAAAGAATGCACTCAACTCCAACAGAAAAGTGAAAATCAAAGTCTCTGCCTGTGCTTTGGGGAAAAGGAAACAGCGCAAGCCAGTCTCTGGCAATTTTTGATGTTAACAAGTTCCAGGTAGATTTGGAGAATTTCTCCTTGCTGCTCTGGCCAACCCCAATCAGCTGGAAGATTCTTTCGGATATTTTCCCCCTTTCATTATTAAAAAACCCAAAGTGCTGTCATTTAAAACTCCCTTCATCATCTGAGGGCCGCCTTCTTAGGAGAACCGTGAGCAGAATTGAGCTCAGCTTTTGGGCGAGTGCTTGGAGCCTTCTTCAGTCCCGTGTCAGGTCATTACCTCTTCACTGGGACCTGAAGTGGGTGAGCAAGGGTGGGGGTCTCTTAGATGGGCCACCAGGGGAATAACCCACAAGGTTATCACAAAATAGGGGGGCAGTAACCACAAGATAAAGGCAGAGGCTGTTGAAACTCACACACACACACACACACACACACACACACACACTCAGGTCCTCTCTGAGGTTGGCTTTTCAAACACAGATTAAGATCAGACATCCTTCCTGAATGTTCAGGAAACTTCTGCTCATTTAGATCAGCACCTGGCTTGCTCTCTTATTCAGCAATAAAGATACAGTAGGTCCTCGGGTTACCTCGTAACATGATTTTCACAGTATGTCGGAACCCACCTACATAAGAACCTACGTCACTCACATGGAGCACATACGCAGCAGTAATGAAGTGAAACGGTAACAAAATTTAAAAGAAAGAACAATTCCTGACCTTTACTTGTG
>NW_005356042.1:9248190-9249692 GCF_000412655.1 Myotis brandtii
GAGGTTACAGTGTATGGTAACCTCCATTGACTCAGCTCAACCTCTGCCCACTAGTAATCATACACAAGTGCTTAGGAAAAAAAGTCTTCTGGTGCAGTCCTCCATGGATTGTAAAAGGTTGTTGAGGATTCTTAATATGATCTTTGACTCAAGTCAGTACTCTCCCCAGAATTATAAAATGGAAACCCACTAGCTTTAAGTTCCATATTTCTAGGGACGGGGAGCCCTGACTTTAGCAAACTGATTCTTTCAATTAGTCACTGGAAAAAAATATCATTGAGTACCCTGGATAGGCCTGGCTGGATGTTAGATGCTGGTGAAAATAAAGGAAGAGAGAAAAGAAGGGAGGGATGGAAAGAATGAAAAGAAAGAGAGAGAGGGAGGGAAGAAAGAGAGAGAGGGAGGGAAGAAAGAAAAAATGGTCTTGTCCTGGCATAGTCTAGTGGACCATACAAATAGTTTAAGGAGTTTTAAAGAAGGTACATATGAAATACAATGAGAGCTCAGGAGTAGAAAAGCCTACTTAAAACAATTGCACAGTCCTGGGCTCTAATTCCAGTTCCACCACTTTGTTCATGACTAAGCAAGTTATCAACTTATGTTGAGTTTTCCTATCTATAGCATGGACTTAATGACAGCTCCTGCTTCAGAGCACTGTTTGGAGGAACAGATGATTTATACATAAAGTCCTCTTAGAGGTAGCTACTGTCATCATCACCATGGTGCTGTAGATTCATTGGTATTTATTCTTTTGTAATTTTATAAATATTTCTTTGGTTCCCCTTCCACCTGTCCTACAGGACCAGATATGAAAATGTCCCCTTAATCCTTCCATTTGCTTCTATTTCCCTTTAACTGGACACAAAACACCTTATTCATCCTCCAAAGACCTGCATGTTCTGGTCCCTACCTAACTCTCCAACCCCATCCATACCAGCTCGCTGGGAGCTTCACTCTAACTTTCTAGAATTCCTTCACATCACAGCAACTCTGCACATGCTGTTCCCATTGCAGGGAATGTTTCCTTTGGCCCTTAAACTCCTCCTGACCTTTCAGACCTCAGCTCAGGTGTTGGCCTCCTTCTCTCTGTCTCCTGACTGGTCAGCTCTATCCTCTGACAGGCTGTCACAGCCCCACACGTCTTTCCCCTCATCATGCTGACAACTCTACAGTCATGTGTATGATTGTGACATTTATTGATAATCCATTTCACCCTCAACATAGTAGACTGTAAGTACCGTGAGGGCTTCGGTTTTGTCTTTTTTGTTCATCCCTGGGTCTTGAATGCCTGTTACAGTGTCTGACATATACTAGGTAATCAATAAATATCAATATGCAATTTTTACTTGATGCAGAGAGATAAGGGGCAGAGAGTATCATAACCATTTCATAAATGAGGAAATTGAGTCTGAAAAGTTATCTAACTTGAGCAAGGTTTGAAAATGGCAGAATCAGAGTGGGCGCCTGGGTTCCACGAGGCTGAGATCTGTGTGTCTGTGCGC
>NW_005356042.1:9249734-9251664 GCF_000412655.1 Myotis brandtii
TTACTCCTGGCCCTGCTCCCTGGAAGGGCTGAGAACAAGTGAATGCCTTCTTCCACACTCTAAACCTGGACACATTTAAAGTGAGTTCTCCTGCTCCACCCCTGCCATCATCAAGCCTCATTTTTTTTCTTATGAAGTTTGCCTCTATCTTTAACCAATTTCTCATACATGGTATTTCTAGGCAATGTCAGTTAAGCTTCTGAATGTAATGCGAATTTGAATTGTAAGCAAATAGAAAGTGTGCTAGTGCTTGTAACTGGGAAGTCCCAGGTATGGATTTCAGGTACAGCTGGATCCAAAAATTAGAATAACACCATCAAATTCCTCTCTCTCTCTCTCTCTCTCTCTCTCTCTCTCTCTCTCGATGTATCTATCACATTGCTTACTCGTATTGAAATCACAGTTCAAGAAGAAGGGGAAAAAGAAAAAGCTGTCACATAGAATCAAAATTCAACTAAGGGAAAAATTTCCTCTCTGTTCCTGACACTGTCAAGAGATTACTCAAAGCCCATTTTGACTGTCAAATTGCAAATAGCTGGTACAATGAGTACAAAGGTGATCATCTTGTCCTGGAAGTAAGAATGAAAGCTGATACCATGCAAAGCACACTCTGCTTAGTACAGTGATGGTGAAACTTTTGAGCTCGGCGTGTCAGCATTTTGAAAAACCCTAACTTAACTCTGATGCCGTGTCACATATAGAAATTTTTTGATATTTGCAACCATAGTAAAACAAAGACGTATATTTTTGATATTTGTTTTATATATTTAAATGCCATTTAACAAAGAAAAATCAACCAAAAAAATGAGTTCGCGTGTCACCTCTGACATGCGTGTCATAGGTTCGCTATCACTGGCTTAGTAAATGAGCTGCCATGTGCAATTGCAGCTGAAGCCCTCTTCTGGATGGGAATATGAATTCAGTTGCAGTAATGAGACTAACTCACTATGGGGTTTGTGGATCCAGTCTCTTAGCTGGTTAAGTTACGCCAGGGAGAAACACCAAGGGCTCCAGCAGAGCCTGCAACTAGGATGCTGAAAGCTGGTGAGTCATGGATTACAGACAAGCTGCTCTGTCAGATGGGGAACACTGGGGTACAGAGAACAAACAGAGCACAAAATTCTGGACCCACAGAGATCATATAAGTGGATTTTTTTACATTTGTGAAATACAGGAAAGTCAAGTGGAACCTACTAGTTAAACTTGAACCCAAACTTTTCTGGGTATTATCAACTCTCTGAAGGCAAGCCTTGGTTTTGAAATATAGAGGTTGCCTGGTGCAAACAAATGGCCCTTCTCCTGTTAATCATAGCCATTTGTCGTGTGTCAAAAAAGAAAAAAGCAGAGAAAAGTTATAATTTTGCCTTTGAAATACTGATACTGTGCTATTCCTAAATCCTTAGGAAAATTACATTTTATACATATAAATGTGTAAGTAAACAACCTACTTAAGAGGAAGATAAGTGAATTAATTTCTTCTAGTATGCCTCTTGGCATTTTAAATTAAAAAATATTATTTGATAGGGCAACTTAACTAATAAACCAAACTTTTATAATTAAACTAGAGGCCCAGTGCATGAATTCATGCACAGGTGGGGTCCGGCCAGCCCGGCCCCAACTGGGGCAGATCAGGGCCAGGTCTGTGGGGAGGAGGGGACGGTGGGAGGTTGGCCAGCTGGCCCACCCTGCTCAGGGCCTCATCAGGGTCTGGCTGACTGAGGGGAGGGGCCAAGGGCAATTGGCTGGCAGGCCCCACCCCTGATTGGGGTAGGGGGGCCAATCAGAGGCTAGAGGCCTGAGGGAGGGGCCCTGGGTGGTTGGCTGCTGGCCCTGCCCCTGCCCCTGATTGGAGTGGGGGTCCAATTGGGGGCGGAGCTGACTGAAAGGAGGGGCCGCAGGCTGATGGGGGTGGTGGGGGCCCATCAGGGGT
>NW_005356042.1:9251792-9264552 GCF_000412655.1 Myotis brandtii
GCATGCGAAATCATGTGGCCCCACCCACCCACACGTCCTTGCTGTGCTTGCAGCCCCACCCACCTGCACACGCCCTGCTGCACCAGTCTTTGGTCATTATGGCTTTAGGGCCACGGGCTTTTTATATATATAGATATAGATATAAAGGCAAAAATATATTTCTTCTAAAGTAATAACAGTATTTTTAAATGAAAAATCAAACAAACAAAAACCTTAGTCATTCCTTGTTCCTCATTTTCAACAACTAGTCTGAAAGGAATCCTAAATTTATGAGTCTATTTCTCTATAAATAATGGTAACACCTTTTGCTCTCAATGATGAAAGCAACTCCAGATTTGCCTTGACTTTGCAGAAAATGTCAAAGTACCAATCCTTTCTAATTTAGAATAATTTAGGAACTCTTTAGAAGAAAAATATATTTTTGCCTGTTAAGTAAGCAATCATGTTTAAAAGCAGTAATAGCTTCATGTTAAAGAAGGCATTATTAAACTGGATACATTTTGATGGTGTTATCCAATATCCCAATAGATTTAGGAAAGCAGTTGGCAATTATGTATGCATTAAGAGCCACAAAAATATTTGTACTTAGAGACTAGGTAATCTTATTTCTAGAAAATTATTCTCTGGAAATAAAATAATTGAAGACCAAATTTGATCTTTGCAGCATTAAGCTGGAAGGGAATAAAAACAAGAAACTAAATACTCAATAACTTTAAAATAGCAATATCAATTATGGTTTACTAATTCAATGATGTCACCATGAAAAGTCATATGTCTATAAAAGAGCTGTGATAACATGGGAAATGCTTATATCTAAGGAAGAAAAAAATTTTTAAAATTGTATACCTTCTATGATGATAAGCAAGTAAAACTTCTAAGAAAATGAAAAGAAGGGAAATCTACAAAAATATAATTATATATATCCAGGCAGGATTATGGGTAATCCTAGCTTTTATTTTCTTTTTCAGACTTTGTAGAATGTCTTTATTACTGACCTTATGATACTTTATTAACAGAGAAAAATCATGTTTAAAATATTCAAAATCAGTCCTGAACTACACATTGTATCTTTATTTAATAATTCATTAAGGCAGTCAATGTTACTGAGGCTGAGGATCTCTTTCAAAATCACCATAAACCAAAGCTGCTATCTCTGGGAGGGCATCATCTCAACCACGTGAATTCTTCAGTCTGATCAAACCACATCCTTTTGCTCCACAGAGCCCATAGTGTGCTAAATCACCCTGTAGACTCTGAAGAGAGAGAATCCAAACCTGAATCTCGGCTCTAATGCTTTGTTGCTTTGCCACTACAGTGAATCTGCTATGACTATAGCCCCTCACAACTCAGCACTTTCTGCACAAGAGAAGCAACTCTGTGGCTGCAGCCTACCAGCCTTACGGCTATGTATGTCTCTCGGAAGAGGAAGCCCTGCAAGGTGGCCTCTGTGATTAGTAACACAACTAGGTGACACTGCCAAGCTGCCATTCCATAGGCTCTGCGCCTCGTGCAAATGATCAAAGCTCTCTGTGCCTCAGTTTCCTCATCTATACCTCAAGAATATAAATGCACCTCGTCTTTGAAACAGGTGGTGGGTTTTAAATAAGGTGATGTGACAGAACGGTCATTGCCAGCCTAGCACATAGTAAGTACTCAATTTATTTATAATTGTGGGAAGGGAGCACCTTTGTTTTCACCCAGTTATCTTTGAAACTTCAATGGTAGGGGACAGGAATTTGAGGAACAAAAGGGACCCGATATCCTCTAAGCCAGCAGAGCTTTATGTCTGAAATGAGAGAGGCCTGATGCATAGATAGAACAACCAGACCAACTGGGTATATGAAATCCCCTCCTGAGTCTCAGTAACCATTAGAAACCAGAGGAAGGTATCCTCAACTCAACCTACTGCTACCCACAGATAATGTACAATTTGGTTTGTTCCCTCTGGAGCACTGGAAGTTCAACCTGTGAACAATAACTATAAGGGGGAGAAATTTGAGCCCTAAACAGATACCATTTTTCAATGTTTACTATAATTACTCATGTAACAGGCTTTCTTTTGCTTGCTTTTGGGGGTCGTTCCAACCAGGTATTTGCTTCTCATCTTGAGGATGTGGCTGAAGAATCTTTTAACAAGCTGGGAGAGGGTGCCATGCTGGAGTGGAAAAATGGGCTTGAGCAAATAAAGGGAGGTGAGTTAGACTCAATGTGTCCTCAGCTGAAGGCTTCTTTTATCTCTCCAATAAGAAATAGCTGGAGAAACTTGGTGCTTCCATCTTGTTCACTGTTTATGACAATGTCTAGAACAGTACCTGACATGTTCTGGGGGCCTAGTACATGCTAAATGAACAAAGCAATCAATCAGTACAACCATTTCAAAATGTCCTATAAAAAATCGAGTTTACACAGTCTGAATACCTTAATATTTTTCCTAAGTATGTTATGCTTATAAAATTTTTTTAAAATATATTTTTTGAAAAACAGATAAATGACATGAATTTTTTACATAAAAGATGCAGAAAGAAGCTTCAGAAAGGAATATTTTAAAAACCCACATTAACAGTGGGGGAATGAGCAATACTTAACATATTTTCCACATTCATATCTTTTTTGCTGACCAAAAAAAAGACTGCTGAATGTTTGGGTCTGTATTTTAAATTGTGAAAATAAATTAAAGATGTGCCCATTTTTGGTCTAGATAAAACCTTTTTGATATCTATGCTACAGCATTGTTCAAAGACAATCCAAATAGTGCCTTCAAAATATGTATTAGTGTTATTCTGCAACCATTACAATTTTTACTGCTGTCCAAAACTGGTTTTGCCCATAAAATGGGCCAAAAAGAAAGCTTTTGGTGTTTCAGATTTTTAAATCATACAAAAGAGAGATTGGGCCTAAAAAGAAAAATGCTGAGTTTATTATACTTTTATGTTTGCATTACATAGGTTTACTATAATAGAAAATCTTATAATGTTTACTTATGTTATATCTTTTTGTCTAAATGTATAATTAGTAATTTTATCCACTTAAAAATATTATGTCACCTACACTTTATTTCAGCATGTGCTGGAATTAAACTAATCAATTTATTTCTAATGGACTCATGGCAGAACTTTCAGTATATTCTCGAGACATATAGGTTGCTACCAGCTTTACTCAGCACATGATGGATAGTTTCTATTTTAAAATATGGCATTTGTTGTGATATAATTTAAATTACTTTTCTTCTGGGAGCACGCATTCTTTGGAGTTACAATTATGCAAAGGGAAATTATACATTATATTCCTACTTTATCTTCCTTTATAGTCCTTAGTTACTTTCACTCAGGTACAATTACATTAGAGAAAACAGAATTTTGCATTTATATTTAGAACAATTCTATTTAGAAAATTCATTTCAGTTCTTAGTTAATTACAGAAAAAAATGGAAGCCATTTTAAAAATAAACAAGAGTAAAGGCTCAAAAGTAGTAGAATCCACATATAAAGTAAAGTGCTTTGTAGAAGCAATAATTTAGAGTTCTCACAAGCCCAGTTAACAATACCAGTCACTATATCATAATTATATGGTAAGAAAACTATTTTTAGATCTTTTTATTTACTACTAGGGGCCCAGTGGACGAATTTGTGCACCTTGAAAAGAACTGTGGGCTGCGAGGCTTTGGTGGGCCCATCCTTCGCACCCCCGCCTGGCCCCTCTCACTGAGACCCCTGGTCCCCTGTCTGTGGGCAGCCCCGCTCCTGCCGCTGCTCCCACGCACTGATGGCACCGGCCCCGCTTGCACCCACTGACAGCATGAAGTGATTGGGGCTGGCGCTAGCAGCGGGTGCAAGCTGAAGCAGCTGCCCTGATCACCCCTCAGGAGCAGGGGGAGGTGGAGAAGCCCTTGGGGGCAATTGGAGCCAGTAGCCACTGCTCGCACCTGCTGATGGCACTGAGCAATCTTGGCTGGCAGCGGGTGCAAGCAGGGCCTGCACCGGCAGCAGGTGCGAGAGCTGGGCGGGACTGCAGCACGTGGGAGCAAAGAATTTTCAGTAACCACCAGCAGCTTGCCCCAATGGTAGTGCCCCACCTTGGTCTGGTGCCCCCATCCCACCACGGCTGACACCCGCCATGTTATGTGAGCCCCCTGGTGGTCAGCACACATCATAGCAACGGGTTGTTCCACCATTTGGTCTATTTGCATAATAGCCTTTTATTATATAGGATAACTATTATGTATGCTCATTATGGAAAATTGGAAACTCAGATAAAAGTGCAAAAATAAAGATCACCCTGTGATCACTACACCTAGATGTAACCACTATAAACATTTTGCTATAATTTTAAGTCTATTTTTTACTCATAAAGAATGCAAATATCAAGAGCCCATTATATTTTACAAAATTGGCATCAGCTAGTATACTCTGTATGCTTTGTTTTACAAGCTAATTACTCTGTTGGAAACTATATAGTAACATTTCCCCCATTTTATTAACTGTCCTTCTTAATACCTGCAGACTTTCCAGTGTTATATCTACACCAAGACTTATCTCATGCGGTTAGAAATTTGGAGTGTTTCTATGTTTTCCTCTTATAAATGACTAGTAGTCCTGCGCACAAATCCGTGTGCCAGTAGCTCTCTGCAGGGTCTGGCCACTCCACGCCCGCTGCCCAGAGACTCTCTGCAGCCCAGAGGCCCATCCGCAGCTGGGCATGGAACACTTGCCTCATCGCCGGAGTGATGAGGCAAATGTTCTGTGCCCCGGCCTGGCCAAAGGCCCATCCGTGGCTGGACGTGGAATGTTTTCCTCGTCGCCGGGGCTATGATGCAAGCATTTCCCCCCTCGCCGCCGCCCCCCTGCTATCCGCTCCGTGCCCGCTGCCCAGAGGCCCTCCGCAGCTGGGGTGGAACGCTTGCTTCATTGCCGCAGTGATGAAGCAAGCATTCTGCCGGGCTACTCACGCTGCCCTCCCTCAGCGGCCACCCCCCCCCTTCCTGGGACCGGGGGACTCAGGCAGGGCTGAGAGGACTGGGCGCTGCCATCTTGTGGCTATGGGCGCCGCCATCTTTGTGACAGAGTGATGGTTATTTGCATATTACCCTTTTATTAGATAGGATGCTATAATTGATGACACTCTATAAAAAATTTCACGTCTCTATTTCCATTTGATATATTACTGGAAATCAAATTTCTGGGTCAACACATATGAGTATATTTAAGTATTTTGAAACAAAATGATAAAAATTTCTAAAAGTTGTCATTAAGACTCCTATAAACAATTCCAGATATTGCTATCCTTACAAGCTTTTATAAAAAATAATTGCCAATTTTAATATCATTCAATTTATTTGTTTCTTTGTATTTTATTTCATGATTGGTGAGATTAAATATATCTAGCTGTGCTGTGGACCGTTTTATTTCCTTTTTAAAAATTCATTTTCTTTTTCTTTATATTTATTTTATGTTTTCCATTACCATTTATCCCCTCTATACTCTCTTCCAACTTCACCTTCCACCTATAATCACCACATCTATTGTCCATTTCCATGTCTTTTTTTATTTCCTTTTTGCTTTGTTTGTGTGGGGTGTTTTTTTTTAATGAACCAACTGAACTACCAAGCAGACTCATAGACAGAGAGCAGGCAGACAACTCTGGTTGGTGGGAGTATTGGGGAGTTGGGGGGAAAGGAGTGAGTAAAAAGTCATTTAAAAAAATCTCCTTCAATTTAATCCAACCACCTTATCTGAAGTCTACCAGGTTACAGGCATAGAGAGGAGTGCTGAGGATAGAAAATTAATGAGCTATGGACCCCATTGTCAAGAATTTCACAATCTGGTGGACAAATAGACATGTGAATGACTAATTCTAAACTATTAATATAAGTGCTATATGGACATATATATAACATGCTAGGAAACTACAGATAAGGAAGCAGGAAAGTCTACGGAGGATTAGTAAAGAATATGCAGAAGCTGTAGGTTTAGTTGGGCTCTGACAAATAAATGAGCATTCACCAAGACAGAAGAGCGTGTCCAGCAGGACTGATAGGGGAGACAATCAACATATTGTGAAGGACATGATGAAGCCAGCCAAGAATTTGAGCTATATCAGTGGGAAATAAGGATTGATTGACATGTTTGTTTGTTTGTTTGTTTGTTTATATATTTTGATGGATTTCAGAGAGGAAGGGAGAGGGAGAGAAAGATAGAAACATCAGTGATGAGAGAGAATCATGGATCGGCTGCCTCCTGCACGCCCCCCACTGGGGATCAAGCCTGCAACCCGGCATGTGACCTTGACTGGAATCAAACTGGGACACTTCGGTCTGCAGTCCGACGCTCTATCCACTGAGCCAAAGCAGCTAGGGCCATTGGCATGTTTTTGAGACAAGAATGGAAATGATGAGTTCTGGGTTTTAGAAAGTAGAAGGAAAGGAAGTTTTGGATTCATTTTGAAAATCAGAGAGAGAATTAGGTTAAGGATAACTGCAAGATACTTTTAGCTTGAGCTATTCAATGTAGAGTGATATGTTTACTTTAAAACAGATAAGCATAAGGAAGAGGCAACCTATTTTGAAGAATCATTCCTTTTTTAAAAAATTCCTAAAACACAGTAGCTGTGGCAGAATGTATTATTTTCCCCAAATGACTTGTTTTGACCAGTGGGTGGAAGTTTTTTTGTGCCAGTTCCTGCCTAGACTTCAAGAAGGGTTTGCACATACTCACCTGGGAACTTTAAGCCTCCGCCAGGAAAAGTCTTGCCCCAAGGGAGTCTGCCGTTCCCAGAAAAATAGGCATACATGGAGCAGACCTGAATGAAACCCACAATTTGGAGCGTAGCCCAGCTGGGCCCACTCTTGTTCAGCTAACCCTTCAGACAACCTACAGTGGGTAAGCCACTGAGTTTTAACATGGTTTATATGAAGCATTATCATGGCAACAACTAATACACTGGCATTTTCTGTTTCTTTTTTAATTTCTAGATCCAGCCCATCTCTATTTAAAGACACTTCTAAAGAACTTGGGTTGGGCTAATAAATTCCCTATGCAGTGTCTGGAAAGTGGAATAATACATTGGAAGTTTGTAATGATTAAATGTAGCCCAGTCCTTGCAAGTGCAGAACGACGTCATTTCATCAACCACAATTTGCTGAATTTCCATCCAGAATGAAAGTACTCACATGCTGTACATAAGAAATGGATTGGTTATTGATCCTGCTGGGCTGCCATGCCTTATAATAAAATACTAAATGGACAGACGTGACCTCAGCTCCCTGTTGTGAATAAGAATATTTGCATCTTTGTTGTCTCCTGATCATGTTATATGTAAGCAGCAACCTGATGCATAGTGTGGAGTCTTTTTAATCAGGTTGTAATAAGCCTCTTCATTCTGCTCATTAAGATTAAAAAATGTTTGCTAGGGAAATGGTCTATTAGCTTGTAATTTGCTCTCACATGCAAATTAAGGGATAATTAGTTTTGAATGTCTGGAGATGTAGAATCTGTGTGTTTGACACATTTTCATATGTAGCCAACATCCAAAGTTCAAGTGTCTTCAGAGAAAAGAAAGGTTTTTTAAAAGTTAAAAGAAATTAAACTATATTCCATTCTGAATGTACACTATTCAAGTAAATATTACAGGTGCCACAGACTTCACTCACAATTCAGAACAAACTTTTTTTAACTTTTTAATATTTTGGAAAGGTCAACAAAAGTCTACATGTCACCATATTTCCCTTTTCTTTCGAAAAGGCCAGGTGTTCTTTGACATACAGTTAAACCAAGATTTATATTATTTTAAGTAATTAGAGGCAAATACATGTGCCTTCCATTAACTTAAAGTAGCACTTTCTCATCTAACATTTTTAAAGTAAATACACTGAATCTTCTTTGTCATGTAAACAAGTGGTATAAGTAGGCTGAAATGATTTCTTACTTTTTATAAAATGTTACTCAAGCTTCTCTTATTCTACTAAATTTAGGGAAACAGATCATGTTTCATGATGAACTTCAAAATGTCTGAGGTAAAATGCCTCTAAATTTGAATTAAAATAAGAGTTCTTGGTAGGGAACTTCTCCCTCTTACAGGTGAGCCAAGTCTTGGTAGAGAAAGAGATTTCTTTATTTGGAAGTAGGCTGGGCAGCTTGCCTAGCCCAGCATGAGGACATGTCTTCTGAAAAGGATTTTTTTCCTGATTTATAATGTTACCAAAATATATAATAGTCAAGTCACATCTGGTTAGGCTACTAACACATCACCTTTTTAGAAAAGAATAAAATTGTATGCAATTAGGATTATAATGCAGGTGACTATCACATCTAAATGGTAGTCAGGGCACCGTCCCTAGGAATGCAGAAACGTAAAGCTTTGTTTCTAACAGGTGGACTAGGAAGCATATTTTTCTAACTGCTTCTTTGAATATATAATTCATTTCTACAATAAAATGGTTGGTTGGTCCACCATAAGGTTTTGGATAGTTTGTAGTATGTGAGGCAAAATTAGTAAGACAGCCAGTGGCAGAACAAATACTGCTGGTTCTCACAGAAAAAGAGAGCCTTTCCCCCAACTGCAGAGAATAGATAAAACTTAAACATAGAAAGAGAAGAGGGCATTCTAGGAAAAGGAAATGAAAGATATTGGCACAGATATCAGGAACCAGAAAGGTGTATTTCTTTCCAGCAGTGTTGTTTAGCTACAACATGGGGAAAAGGAGAAAAGTAACCTAGAAAATTATACTAATTGCAGATGGGGTGAACGTGGGTCAAATACCAGGCTAAGAAATTTGGAAACTGGCTTGTGAGTCTCTAAATATTTTAGACCAGGAGTATAATGTGTTAAAAACTTCTGAAAAGTAAATAGATTCAAATGAAGAGACATTAACTGAGGAGTCCCACTAGGGGATCATTTCTGTTTGAGATGGGTTTCCTATACCGTCACATTCCTGGAGTTTGATATCAACAAAAACTGAGGGGCTCTGTGCTATGTAACTCAAATCAAGTGAGAATTCAGACACTATTTTAGCATAAGACATTGAAGACATTATCACAGTTGAAAAAAACTGATTATCTTGCAGCCATCCCACCTTTCACCATGAGATGCATCATATTCTAGCAAGAGACTCTTAGAGAGTAAAGACAATCTCTTAGCCCATCCCCAAGGTCGGATTCACATGGAAACTAGCGAATGTGTGATCAGTGGATAGTACTGTACAACACAGTGCCTGTAGTTAACAATACTACACTGTGCACTTAAAAATTTTGTTAAGAGAGTATATCTCATGTTAAGTGTTCTTACCACAAAAGAGGGGAGGACACAAAGAAACCTTAGGAGGTGATGGATATGTTTATTACCTTGATTGCGGTGGTTTCACCAGTGTATGCATATGTAAAACTCATCAACTTGTACCCATTAAAATGTGCAGTTTTTTAATATCAATTATACATCAATAAAGATGTTTTTAAAGTGCAAAGAACTTAAAGGTCATGGAGATAAAGGAGGAGAAATAAATGTTGGGAAGGTGGGGTTAAATCTCTGAATCTGGGGTCAAAGCTCTGGAATCAAATGGACTGGAATAGAGAAGCCACCCTCAAATTCCTACCACCTCATGGATCCTTTCTGCCTAGAACTTATATGGCTGATGTATGAAATACAAGACTTATGGGACATTTTTGGGGACTCCGTTTATACACATTACTGGTTAACAGTAAGATCATACTAAAAGAGCCATCATACCACCCATCCATTCCACAATAAGAAGCATATTTCTGTGGTTATATTTATTTTGTCCAGTGGGAGGTAACACAGACCCTTATGAGGGAGGTGAAATGGAAATGACATGAAAAAGCAAAGGAGAGAAGTAGAGAGAGGGGTGAATCCACAGGATATGGTCACTGAGTAAATCTGGAGAACAGCAGAGTGGGAGGAGTAGGAAAGCTCCATCCCAACCCTCGGTCCTCAGCCTGGACGACTAAAAGAATGGCAATAGCATTAGGTGATATTAGTAAGTCAGAACGAGTTTGGTTCCTGATATGAGTTTGTATGCCTTTGGGCTATCCAGATGCCCAGCACACAAGTGAAACTGTTCTAAAGTGTCCAGGGATTTATGCAAGCATAACTCATTTTATTGTACCTCACTTTACTGCATTTCACAGATATTGCATTTCTTACAAATTGAAGGTTTATGGCAATCCTGCATTAAGATAAACTATTAGCACAGAAAAGATTACAAACTAGCTGAAGGCTCAGATGATAGTTAGCATTTTTTAGAATAAAGTTAGCGTTTTTTATTAATTAAAGTGTGTATATTAAGACATTATGCACACTTAATAGACTACAGTACAGTATAAACATACATACACTGGGAAACCAAAAAGTTTGTGTGACTCACTTTATTGTGATATTTGCTGTGATCCAGGACCAAACCCTCAATATCTCCGAGGTATGCCTATATAGAGAATTAGGCATTGTCTCCTAAATTAAACTATGACAGGACACTTGAAACAAATGTTAATGGAGAAAGTATAGAAAGAGAAGGATTTTTTCAAATATCACATGGGTTTGGGGAAGAAGGAAAGAAACTCAGAAAGGCAGAGTAAGAATATTCAAAGAGGAGGAAGAGAACCCAATAGAATGCTGCATCTGTGAAGCCAAGGGAAGAGGAATCAACTAACTACAACATGATCAAGGGGCTGAGGAGGAAGATAAGTGGAAGAGGCTGCAGGACCAGGTAAGGACATCTGCGATGACCAAGAGAATCCTTCCCTTGAGGTGGCTATAGGCAGATATCACATCAAAGGTCTTGAGGGAATGAAAGGGCAAGACATTGAGTGTGGGAATAGAGACTGTGTAATATAATTTTTCTAAAAACTTGTTGATGAGAAAAATGATAGTATTGGTAAACAAGTAATTAAGATTTGAACAAAAGGCAATGGAAAGGAGAAAATACTATGAGACAATAAACTTTCATTCGACAGATATTTAGAGGGTTCTACTATATACCAGAATATGATGCCTGGACTTCTGCACCTGGCACTTAAGTCTGCGCATTGCAATGATCTGTTTATTTGCACCATTCGCTCACTGAAGCAGGAACTGTGACTTGTTCACCAGTGTATCCTGAGTCCAGACTCTCAGCAAACTTTTAAGGAGTCAATGAATGACACAGTCTCAACCATTAAGAGGTTCTTTGCTTGGTTAACTCCTCTTTATATTTTGGGTCTAAACTTAGGCATCACTTCTTCCAGGAAGCCTTCTTCAACCTCTAGGATCTAGTTAGCCACTTGCCTCTGCATGCCCATTTATAACTCTGGGCATGCCTTCAGTCTAAAGAAAGAAAAACAAGTGAACACATGGTTTCAAGGTTTTTACCAACCCCTACACAAGGGAGAGACATAGACAGCAAAACCACAGTAGGGCTCACTGACTGGTTTGGAAACTCAGGGGAATTAATTTCTTATGCACTTCAGGTTTTTTAAAAAAATATGTTTTTATTGATTTTAGAGAGTGAGGAAGGGAGAGGGAGAGAAAAAAAACATCAATCAGCTGCCTCCTGTATGCCCTCTGCCAGGGATCAAGCCCAGAACCAGGGCATGTGACCTGACATGGAATCAAACTAGAGACCTTGTTTGGGCAAGGGGCATGGGATTATTCAGCCACACTGGCTGGCCAGACAAACACTTCAGGTTTTTCAAGAATAACTCCCTTTGGTTCTCGTTTCACTCCCGCAGGTTTTCCTAGGCTAGCCTGACCAGCTCTGCTGAATTCAAATGAGTAGAGAAGCTTCTAAAATCATCCTTGGGAGTGTAATCCCTATTTTTCTCATAATGTCAACCTTGTTTTAAATAGCCAAGCTGTGTACGCTATAAGCAAAGCCTGTTAGACTTCATTGGCTGGCTGGCACCTGCATTAAAAATGCAACTTGCTAAACAGTCTACCCAACAGATAGTGTTCTTTGGCAGAATAGTGCTATTCGGCCTGGGAGGGAATTTGATGAAGTGCTTTACTGGGTGACAACATTTTGGTCTCAGCTTTCCTCAGATCACAGTGGGATAATAAAATTGGAATCCATTTAAACCTTCCATTTCACCCCACAGGCTCACCGACACCGTATCAAACCACATCACACTGCAATAAATGTGCTAAAATCTATGAGCTTACTCGTCCTGTTATATCCAATACTCTTTGTCAGACTGGAGATAAATTATGGAATACATTTTCTTGATTTGCCCACTCATGTAGCTGTAGCAGAATCTCAAATCTGAGATAATACTGTACTCCATGAAGATGCATAAATAACTATTGTTTTGTGCCAAGTTTAGCAACACAACATTGTTGCTGGCCAGTCTATGAATAGTACAGTCACTGCTGGGACAGACCCAGTCATATGACAATATTTATATGCTCTGTCTCCATGACAGGTTCTATTCCATGGAGGTCATTGAAACATTGGTGACTATATAAAATTTTGTCTATACTACCTGGAAAAAGAGAAGTTCAGGTTACATTGAACCAACAACCATCATGGACAATAATCACTGAATTCAGAGATCTTAAACTTTGAATAAATCCTTGAATCAATTCCCTTTCACTTATTCCCCTTTACTCTGCTCCTCTGAAAGGATCTAGGTGAGGGATAAAGAATATATGAAGGATCTAATTTCAGAAAATATTCAGAATTTGCCTTTATCTCTCAGTTAGCTAATTGAGTAGCCTACTCACTAGTCTTGCTTGATCTCTTGCTCTCTCCGCACTATGATGTGCCTACTTCAATAAAGGA